>NW_010388909.1:34855-64433 GCF_000710305.1 Buceros rhinoceros silvestris | reverse complement strand
AGAGTAAAGAAGGCGAGAATGTGAGGAAGAGCCGTGAAAAGTGCAACAAGATGCATTGGCATTCCTACAGCTGTGAGTGCTTCCTTTTTACGTTATATTCATTTTGATGATGAACAAATACCCAAAGGTATTGTTAACCTCTTTGATTTCCAAAATTCAACATGAAATCTTGTATGTCCTCTCAGATGTGGGATTTGCCTATTTCTAGATGCCTTTGAAGTGACTATATGCTGCAGGAAAAGCCCCTTACGATCTTCAGGTTCAGCTGTAACTACCTCCAGCAGCACTCAACATTTTAGAATTATGACAATTATGAAATGCAGCAGGACCTCCTGCTCTCTGTGTTTTGGTCATAGGTCTCCTTACTCCTTGTTTCAAAGGTGTGTTCTCCTTTTCGTGTGTGTTTGCATTCCCTAACTCTTTCTAATCAGCACCGACAGAATGAATCAGGAACTAACTGCCAACACTGAGCTGCGGGTTCCTGCTCGCCTTGGTAGGACAAGTGCCCTGGAGACACCCAAAGGCAAAGCAGATTTCTGATTTCTGAATCTGCCATCAGAGCAGCCCTAGCAGGCTTTACGTTCTGGGAGGTGAAATGTGAAGCCAATGCCAGTAAACCTCCATTATTGCTGCAAAATACAACTAGAGTCCTTGGATAGACATTTTTATGTAAGAAAGCCTCAGTTCATTTATAAATGGGGTTCAATCCTGTTTTGCTGGTGCATTATAGGCAGCAAAATCTGAGCAGAGTGGCAGTAAATTCTCTTTAATGTATTTATTTAACTTTAAGTACCTTGATGGTTCTTGATTTCATATTCTCCCTCAGCTGCTTATTCTAATGGTTATAAAATTTTTGCTCTTCCTTAACCTAAATTTTCACAATTGCAGTTTAAACTCATCGCTGCTTGCAGTATCTCCAGTGCTAATGAGAAAATCTTTTATCCTGGTCGACTTTAAGGAATCTTCTTGTCCATTAGTAAAATGTTAATGTCTCCTCTCAGACTTGCTCTCCTCCGCTGAAAAATCATCCATTCTTGACATTGCTGGGTCTCTTCCAGGTACTTTGTTTCTCTGCTTGAAGTCTTTAATTTGTCTCTTTTTAAGCAAAGCTCCCGGATTGTAAGTGTAGTACTCCTGACTGAAGGCCAGTCAGTACCATGGAGAAATATCTCCTCCCTTGGTTTGTAAGCACTACTCCTCCAGGCAGCAAAGCAGAGCTCCTGTGTCTCATGTGACAGTTAACCTGCCTGTAGTCATCCACTGGGATAATGAGATCCCACAGCGGTACACTTTGCCATCTGCTGAGGAGAAAGTGCTTAATACAGGACTATTTTGGATCACAAATTATCAGTTGTTTTCTTGTTTCTTTGGGTTTAGATTTCTGAGGCTGAATGAGTGCAGATTTTGTCCAGAGCTTGAGGATGTTAATCAGGCTATCTTTAATCCCTTGACTAAGGATAAGCTGGGCTCCAGAGCAGCTAAATACCTGGAGTAAGAACCTGACCACTTGAGTGGTACACAAAGGACCTTGTGGTGACTCACTGAATGACCCCAGGGGCTTTTCAGAGAGCAGTCGGGAGGACACGGGAGGTGAGCATCTGGTGAGCCAAGGGGCAACTGAAGGAGTAGACTTGTGGTGGTTGGTACAGTGCGTATCATCAAAATGGATGAATAGGAACCACTGCGGCACTTTTGCAGATCGTCACAGTCACATGAGAGACCATTACTAGAGCAGCCTGCAACTGGGAGAGCTTTGCTTTGTTTCGAGGAGGACTGAGGTGGGATGAGAGTACATTGGTTTTGCAAGTCCACGCTGTGGGCCACATTTCCATCTGGCATCACTCAACTTTTATCTTCGGATATTTACACACTCTAGAAGATTTTGGACAATGTATGTGCCCGTTTGGGCAGGTACATATATTAGGTACCCATTAGATGTCTTCATCATCCTTCTTAAGACTTCCCTCTTTCAATATCTTCATTTCAACTGGATTTCTCATCTTGTCATGTTCCTATCTTTACAGCAGTTGGTACTAAAAGGCAACACCACGTTAAACTGCTAAGTGCTTCCATGGTGCTGTCCTCTATGACCTGGCCCAGCCTCGGACTCTTGGTATATTATCTCTGCCTATAATTTTCAGCTCATCATACTTTGTCTTTTGGGAAAGGACTGCTGTTAGAATCTGAAAAGTAGCAGTGCAAGTTATTTATTTTCCATTCTTGGTAGTAACTCGCTTTTAGTTAATGAATTGGAAAAAAGTACATAAAATTAATGAAGCAAGGTGTTGTCTAACTGTAAAGCAGCGGATGCCATTCCCAGCCCTGTGATTCCTTCCCAGGTAAAAGTCAGGGACTTGCTGACTTTGGGCGTTCTGCTTTGTACTCTGTCTCCCAGCTGAAAAGCAGCACCATTAATCCCATTGCTTGCGTGATCAGAAGAGATTTACAAAGACAAAGAGAGCAACTGGGCGTTTAGCATCTATTGCAAACTAACAGGTGCCTAATTCGCATTTGTCCTTTAAAGGAACCCTCTCTTAATTGCTATCATAGACCTTGGTAATCCTGCAATAAAGCTTCTGTTTATTAAAGGATAAACCAGAATTATAAATGCTAGCTCCATGAGCTGCTGGGCAGCCAAGTGTGTAGAGTTTTTGACTAGGATACTTCAGATCTGCTTCTGTTTGCAGCTCTACTAGTAACCTACTACGGAGCACCAAGACACGCTCCCTTCCTACTGCCGTCTGCTAACGGGCTTCTGACAAAGTGACAGCTGATATCAATATGGAGATATTGACCTCTCTGTTCTGCAGATAACAAGTGCTATTTAAAATTTAGCAGGCATTATCATATTTGTTTTCCTCAGCGCAGTGGAATTACACTGTATTTGCAGTTACTTTATCAACTTTTGGCTTTGCTAAAGCTTTCTGTGTCCATTCAGGTCTTCTGAAAATGAGATTTCTGTTTATTACTTATTTTGGTAACAGCTAAACAGAGATAGAAGAATTGTACTCTAACAAGTACTAGCCTTTTTTATGTAATTGCAGCTACCTCTTCTGCTTAGATTATGTGATTCGTTTGGGAATCAAATGAATGTGGCTGCAGCTGTGACATGCAGAGGGAAATGGGTTAAAGTTCATGGGCCCATCAGGTTCAAGGTTGCTTCTTGACGCAGACTGTACCATGTACCATAGGAATCTGGGAAGCAACGCTTTCAGCAGAAGGGCTGCCTGAGCAGGAAGCAACGTGCTCAGAAGTCCAAGCTCCCTCACATGACTGGTAATGTCCATCCCTTAGCTGTATGGATCTTCTCAGGAGCAGATACTGGTGGGCAAGGATCAGTTTCATGAAAAGATGAAAAGAAGAAACTGCTCTGGAAGTCTTAGCTGAGAAATGAGATTCTTAGCAGACAGAGTGTCTTCTGTTAGAAACAGTCCTGTGAAGCTGTTTTGAGGTACGTAAGGAAGGTTGCCTGTGGAAACTAATGGTGCACCTGAAATCAGATAATAAAATGTGGCAGGTTGTTTTTCTTTTCTCCCCCACAACTTTTTCCTCAGCACTGCAGGAGTATCAACAAAGGAGAGCTTCTGAAATGATTGAGAAATATGAATGTGTTCATAACTTAGATACAAGTGGCAAGAAAATTCCATACAGCTTGGAAAAGGATGGGATAGAGCTATGAATCTGAAATCAGGAAAGGTCTTTACCAGAACCCGCTACCAGGTTTTGAAGTGACCCTTTGACCAGTGATACCTGTTCCATTCGTGTGCTCTGTGTGCTATATGTTACAACCTCTCAGAAGGCCATGGGCTCCTGCCCTGGAAGTGGGATTGCTCTGCCTTCCATGCTTGCTCTGAATTTTTCTCTCTTTTAAAGTTAAGTTTCCAGTTTTCATATGAGTAAAGTTTGGCTTGGATTTCAGAGATTTTTGACCTTTTCTGGAGAACTCATTCCAGGTAAGTTCAACCTACAGCTGATGCAGAGTGCATCCCGCCGTCCTCCTCCCTTTCATATACTGTCATTGTTCTCCTGGATTTTGGCACGGGAGACTGCCCTAATCCACGTTACCATTTGTGGTATGCTACTTTGACATGCTTCCAGAAAATGGGGTTAGAAAAAACTGGAAATGCGTGTTCCCAAAGGAATTTTCATTTAGACCGAATCATGAGAAAGAAGAGAAAAAAGAAAAATCTGTAGTACCAAGCCACACACACACATTCATCTTGCGTGTATTCTGCCTTGCTGTTCCAAGTGACTATTTTTGACAATCTTTCAAAGCTCCAGGCTAAAAGAACAGGGTGCATTTGATGTTTTTGTACTAATGATGACGTTACCTGATGAGAGAAAACACTTCTGAAACTATTCATTGACATTTAGCAATGTCTAATAAATGGGAGTTAAAAAGAAGGTGGTGTGAAACACCGCTTGTATTCAGCATGATAATTGCAAGTGGGAGTCTGATCTTTCTTCCTTTAAGTCAATGAAAAAGCTGTGATTAACTTAACTTAGACCCAATACTATTTTTATTTACTTAACTGACTTCTTCCAGATAGCATTTCATGATGCGTGCCTGGGAAGTGCATTTAGAAAGTACTCCAGCTCTGCAGAAACCGCTTTTATGTTCCCCAGTAGTGCTGATTCTGACAGGAGACAGAAATAGATGTGGGAGCTGGCACTCAGCCGTTGCGGGAAAAGCTGAATAACATCCACCCAAGGGTGACAGATTTTGGGAAGTTTTGCTTAAGGACACATCTTATCTAGACCTAAAAGGTATTGGAATTCGAGGCCTGGCCCACCTCCTGAGAACAATCATGCTCTGGTTTCTACACAGGGAAAAACTTAGTCTTTTGTATGCTAAGGTTATTTTGTAGGTTAAGGTTATTTCAGTACACGGAAGAAAAGCGATCGTGTCCCACCTGCCCTTTCCAATGTACATTATGGAGCATCTGGGTGGCAGACAACATCTCAGCTTCATTGTATTTTCAGAGGTCATAAGTCTTCTTACAGACTAGCAAGATACTTTATCACTGATTCTGCAATGCTTGTTGTCAGATCTCACACTCGAAGAAGAAAGCACTAAAGCATCCAGTGGTATCTGGAAATAAGTAAGTGCTGCCTGAAAATGGGAAAACCCAGCAATGGAAATTAATATTAATTGTTGGACTAATTCATTATTAGGAAGGTATTGGTCGTGTTAGCAGTGAATGTGTAGAAATGTGTGGCTTAGAGGAACAATGACACAAAATATTCTGAAATCTAGATGGGAAATGCATCCCTGTTGAGTGCAGCAGACCTGTGATTTTCAATAAAACGTTACTGTTCACCTTCTAAGTTTAAAACTGTGGAGCAACTGGAGGTCGTTTCAGGCAATACGAGGATGGTAGAGAATCTTGCAACAAAAACGAGTATGAAGCGGACAGTGTCCGGTGTCTATATTAGGATCACTGTAAGCCACTGTAGCAAGTCAGCAAAATTTTCCAGTAGGATTTCTCTAGTACGAACCCAATGCCCTTCCTTCACATGTATTTTAACACGCCTCTTTTCCACAGGTTGTTGGGTTTTACTTTTTACTTCCCAGAATTTTAAATACATGATGCCATTTCTCTTTTTCCCTGACATAAGTGACATTGACAACGGTGTCGGCAAAATATTTCAAGAAGGAATGGGACCCTTGGTTTATTGGTATAACCTGAGAGTGAAAAAATGGGATAAAAGTAATAGATATTTGTATGGCAGCAAAAGTAGTTCTGGAAAAATGCCAGACCTAAGGTACGTAGGTGCTTAGGACCTAAGAACCTAAGGGTGCTTCTCTAGGAGTTTATGCAAAAAGAAAAGTTCACTAGTAAGATATGTAAGCTATCAGAACTGCCAGTAGCCACTTGTGGATCATTTGTTGTACCTAGATTTTCACTTGGAGGTGGGGGGTGGTAGTATATCAACCGGGAGAGAAATGTGTAAGGGATTTCTTCTGATGAACTGCAGCACATTTCTCATTGGGAGAGTGGTTGTGAAGGTCTCTGTCAGATTCATGGTGGGGAAGAGAGAGGTGGTGATCCCTGTTTTGGGGTCCATGGCAGTTGGCCCTGGGCTCTGCTGCCCCTAAGACTGGCTCAGTCCAGCTCCTTCCCCCTCTAAGCTGTGTGGCAACAGCATCCTCCATGCAGGGCCCTGAGGGGGTGGGCAAGAGGCTGTCCCACTGTGGCACCTATTCAGCTCACTGGAGACCTGGGGCCTGGGAAGCCCAGGCTGTGTCCCCCAGCCAGCTGTAGAGGTGCAGTCTGGCCTCCAGGAGGTGACTGCAAAAAAGGAGTTCTTGGGCCAGAGGGCAACCACAAGCCGAAACTGTCCCTTAGCCCTAAGGCTAAGTGGAGTGTAGCAACCTGCCTTTTCAGATTTGCTTTCAAAAACCTCCAAACTGGGTCTACTGAACCATGCGTAGAACAACTGTTTTAGTAATAAGTAACTTTTGGGGGGAGTGGGGGCTGCTCCGGGATTATTCTCCCTTTTCTTTTTTTTTTTTTTCTGGTGAAAATACCAAGATATTTGTTGTTCTGCACTGGAAACAAAAAGCTGTTTGTTTATCTAGTACTGAGCTTTCTTAATTATTTAAGATACAAAATACTCATTATCTAGCTTCCAGCTAACAGTTTTTTCCATCACATTGCACCATTGGAATGGTTACATAATATTAATAGATACTTTACATAACATCTCTGAAACATTAAAAAATGAGCATATTTTATAGTTGCCATCAGAGGTTTCAGCAGCTCTAATAAATAATGATAATGGTGACCTGGAAAAAATATGCTCTTCAGTAAAGTTCCTAATTGCTGGCTGGTTTAATAAATTGCATAGCACAGACTGTGTGTTTGATACACACTTTGAGTAAATTATCACATGTAAAAAGCTGTCCGTCATCTCTATTTCTGACGCTACCTATAGATTTTATTGCTGTTGGGGATGAACCGTTTAAGTTTGTTTTCTTGCCACTCTATTGGAAATGAGGAATAACTGATACTTCAGCAAGGAACTTCCCATTTGTAATAATTTTCTCATAATATAACCAATATTATATAGCCCATGAGATTTTCAAAGAGGTTTTCATTATCCATCCAGTCCGAGAATAATCCACGTGTCATTGTTTCCATAGGCCAAAACTTCACGCCAAACACTCATAAATATACATTTAGAATGTATATTTATTTAGAATGTATATTTACATTGACATTTAGGATGCGTATTTACACGATATGCATTTAAACATCTGTAGAGATTGAATTCTCTTAGCTACGTTGAAATTCCAACAAATTATGATAATGAACTTCAAGGTGTCATCAATATGTTTTCCCAAAAAAAGATTTTCTTGAGATATCCATGTTTGCTATTTTTGCATTGAAATGAAGATTTTTTTGAAGAGTAAAGAAAGATTAATTAAAAAAAAAGAAAGAAGAGATGAAAGAAAAAGAATGTAGGATATCTTCACCCTAAATGCTGGAGGCTAAGAGATGCCTCAGAAATTATTTAATTTTTGCTTTTTACTCAGACCGGGGTATTGAACGGCAAGCTTCAAGCTCGTGCAGAAAGGGATAACCAGTTAGTACCAGGATCCTGCACTGGTGGGAGATCAAAATGACTCTCTTGATACTCTAGGCACTGGTTTCGTGAGGTGTCCTGGGCCTGGTAGCGTGGCTCTGCTCTTCACTAACCAGTCCCACCTCAACCTGCCTTATTCCTGACCCTTCTGTGGATCTGGGCCACTACTTTCTCCACAGCCTCTCTGCAAAGAGAGGGTGAACAAGGGCTGGATGATCAGCCTTGCCACCCCTCCTCTCCCTTTCCTGATGGATGCTCTTTCTCCTCCGAGCAGGAGAGCAGGGATGCTGTGTGGGATCCATAGGCTATGGGTGTTCAGACTATGCTGCGTTGGTGGAGGGCCACCAAGGCCCACCCAGCCATGGAGCAGAGTCTGCAGTGACAAGTCCCTCTCAGAGATGTCAGATCTGGAAGGCAGGAGGAAAGGATAGTAGGGCAATGGAGATAGAAATGTGCTACTCATTGCCGCTGTCTCCTGAGAGAGCATCAGATTGTCGTCTAGAGGTTTAATAGCACCATACCTAGCAATGTGAGGCTTTTGGTATCGGTCTCTTGAAAAAATACACTTACCACGCTATCCCCTGAAAACGGCCTGGTGCTGATGATACCGGTGCCACCAAAGTGCCTGGGGACCTGAATGTTTGCCCACCTTTCACATTTTTATGAGAAATTGTGTTCTGTTCTGATTTTGTTGGTAAGATTGTGACCAATTTTTTATCACAAAACCAACGTTCAGGCTGTGGGTCCACACATAAGGGAGAAGCTTAGCATCTTGCTTTTCCATCCACTCAGAAAAGACTTGCTTTTATGTAAAGGTCTTAGGCTTCCCTTTGCCCTGGTTTGGAAAACCTGGGCTGAGTCTCTCAACCTTTGGGTCGAGCTGTCGGCTAGAGTGACAGCAGCAGTTTGCTGGCTTAGGTTTTTCTTTGAACTCCTGGAAACCAGAGTCCACCGTGGGAATATTGCATGTTGCTCTTCCACGTGTTAAATACTCCACCTTGGATGGCAGAGCTGATGCTTTCTAGGTATCACTATTCACTTAGTTCAGCAATTAGCTGTTTGGTGCCAATGTAGTTCAGGCAAGGAGCATCGGTGGAAAGGAGCAGTGCACCTTATCACCTGTGCACAGAAAGAATCCTTTTCTCCCATGGAAAGCCAGCTAGTTTAGGGACATTAATTTCTCCTGGGAATTGGGCACTGTGTTGCTTTGATGTCTGATTTGACGAAAAGGTATTGTCTCAGGGCAAGATAGCAGGGCATCGGGGCTCAGTAAGTCTGACACAGAACAGGGTGTCATAGAGCGGTAGCTGCGAGCCAGAGCGTTTACAAGATAAACAGTGAAAGTGGGGGCAGTCATATGATAATGGGATTTGCGTGTTTTACATCCCTACCCACTGCTGGTGTGAAAGCTTGTCCCAGCATATTCCTTTGTTGTAGCATAATAAACTGTCTGTTTATTTTGCCAAATTTCTGTATTTTCTCAAACAAGATGATGCCCAATTATACATCTACATGACAAATGCATGTTGTGACGACTCTTACTTAACATTTGCTGTTCCTCGGTGTATTTGAGTAGGCTATGTAATTTACTAGTAAGGTATTTTTAATTTACTTTATAACCACTTCTTTGTCAGGTATTGTCTGAGCCAGCTGTTAAATTCTCTATGCTGGCTTAATCTTTTCTTCAGGGAAGAAATTACTGCACATAATGATAGACAATTACTGTGACATGCCCCTTTGCATGCATATCTCAACTGCTTTCTGTTTCTTTGTATCATGTATTTTGCCTACCCTTTTTATTCTGAATTCCCTTGCCTTTTGTCTCTTCCCTGCTTTTATTACTTGGCTGTCCAAGTGTTCTATGTGACTGTTTTGTCTCCCCTGCCTGTGGATGAATGTGTTCCCTTCATTCGTATGCTCTTTCATGTCTTGCTTCTGAGGAGTTGTCTGCTGCCTTTATTGCTCTTACTCTTATCTTCTAATTTTTATTTCCCTAACTCAGCCATTAACTGACTTATCTGGGAGAATGTTAGAGTGAAGTAAGGTAGAAGCTAATATTCATCTGAATGCTATGGATTTGACATAAGCTAATTACTCTAATCTATTCACATTCTTGCTTTTTCAAAAGGCTTTGGTTATTTATGCAGTGACACCTATTGCTTATTCAGAAAAAGTTTTTTCAGTTTTTAAGACTAATACCTGATTTTAACCCAGTGCGCATTGAAAACTATGACATTGCTGACATTTAATTTTCTCTGTGTGGATACTTGCTGACCTGAATGACTCACTGGCCTGCTGGCTCTCTTTGTATCTACTGTCTTTGGGTAAAATTTTCAAGCTTAGTTAAGAGCTTAGTTCCCATTCATTTTCATTTGTGGTGGGGTTGGAGCTTTTTGAAAAATAGCCATTTCTCAAACTCTCATTTCCTAGGTGGCTGCTACAAAGTGGTTTTTCAACATCTGTTGGGCTTTGCAAATGAAAGGGTTTGAAAAACGAAGCTGTTGCTGCCACGTAGGTTTGTGTACTATCACACTTGGGAGAAGCCAAGGTTGAGGGCTTCTCTGGTTCCTTCTACTCCTCCACCTCTTGTTTCTTACTTGCCATTACGGCTACTTTATATTTGGACTATTCTTTGACCGGTTTTCTGGACTATGTGCAATCCTTTGAAATGGATTTTCTGAGTCACATGGATGAAGGCATACATTACCTGTACGCTGTCTTCCAAACCTGATATCCAATACGCTTCAGCCTTAACGACAATGCTCTAGGATAAATATTAGTAATTTATTTAATATAACATTTATTGGGAGCATTCTTGCTAACACTAATTCATCCTGGATTTTGTTGAGAGAGGAAGCATATAAACTACTTGACAAGGCAGTGAGCTGGTGCTGGGGACCTTTGCTCTCCTCTCCTCTCTCACTGGCCTGTGGTGCAGCCTTGCCCTCTTCATCTCTCTTTCTTCTTCCTCCCTTTGTCTGGTTTGCCTATTTAGACAATAAACTTTTTTTCTGTCTAAGATTCTTTTATGCTTCAGTTTTACAGTGACTACATCAATTATAATCACAGATGGAGACCCCAGGTATAGTTGTAGTACGAATCTTTAAGAAGAATAATCTGGTTACAGCTGATTTGAATGTCTACTGCTTCTGAAAGAGAGGATTATCCCCAGAAATAAGTAGGCAAGCACTGCATATAATGCCTTCATTCTGTGGGTTTTTTAATGTGGTTTTTTTTTTTTTCTCTTTCTCTCCTCCCCCCCTAAGAATAAGGGACCTTCTCTGGGACACTTATTTTCTGTTCATCTTTTCCATTTCACAGACTATTCAACTCCATACTCCAGCCAGATGAGGTCTGAGAAGGATATTTTCAAAATCTCACCTCCTAAGTTCATGTTATAGTAAACAGCACTTCAGAGCTGAGTTTTAATTGCTTTGAATTGACCCCAGAGAAGAACTTGTTATGATGGGGAAGCCAGGAGAGTTTGCCTCTCTAATTTAGAGGCAGCTTTGGGAAATAACTTCTTGAGATTAAAAGAACTGTGTTTTCTTCAAAGTCTGTACAGAATTTTTGTTATCACTTTTATTAATGGGAAAACCCTAACCTGGAAACACAATTAAAGAAACAAGTTAAAGTTGAAATTAGTGTTCACTCTTTCAGCTACTGATCTAAGACTTGTAAGCCAGTTCTTCCTTCTTACATTACCTGGCTGTGCACATTAGGTGAGGGTGATAGCCCTTGCTTGGACTGACTTTACTACTCTACAGGTGAGGTTTTTAACTGCTTCGTTTACCCGCATTTATCTAAATCCTCTGGAGAGGCTGGTACAGCACTATACAGATAATAGAAAACCTCCCGATTCCTTCCCTGGGGTTTTGCTAAGGCCCTCTTTAAATGAGATCAAGACTAAGGGATTTCATAAACCTGCAATGCTTCTTGCATTAACCAGCGCTATGCAGTTCTCTGCAAGCCTTTTTGTTTCCTCACTTACCCTTTCTTCTCTTTAAGAAACATTTGTCACATGCAGCACAAGCTGAACAAAGTCATCAATGCTGCACACAGAAAATCCCTTGCTAATGGCCTGGAATACCAGGCAGAGGAGTTTGGGGCTGGTGGCAGCAGGTTTCCTTGGTAGAGCTTACCCCGGACTGACAGTCCTGCTCTGATGAAAGGGGAATTGGTTACACTGTCACATCTTTGTGTCTTATATATGACATCCCCGGTCGGGTGGCATGCCTCCTGAGAGGGCACTGTGAGGAGCCAGGCAGTGGCAGGGGCAGCAGCAGCATAGGTTTTCAACCTGTGTCATCCACAATTTATCATTAGACTCAATTTATTTTTCCTTCTTATTGTCTGGGTCTATCTAATGCTTGGTGAACCCTGGCCTCAAATGAATCAGCAGTGCAGCCAGAGCCCTAAGGGGGGACAGTTATATAAGTAAATATTGTTAAAATCTGTCTTGGAAGATAAACATAAATTGGAGGCAGCATCTTGAACGAGTTTTTCAAATAACATGGCTACAGGATCTTTGCAACCCTACTACCTCTTTCTCTACCAAAGTTTCACAGCTGTTTTATTTTTTCTTGCCCTTCTACTCCATTTATGTGTTTCCATTTTAGATTATAAAATGGGAAGAAACCCTGCCTATGAATTTTAGGGTTACGTCTGATATTAAAACAGTTCTGTTTTACAAGAGAGCAGATCTGAGGACTCTGTTAATATGCTCTGCCTATATGAAGGGCAGGACACTGGGATTTCATATCTGAAAAATGCCACGCACTGAGTGTAAGCAAGTGAAAAGAACTGAGGTTTTGCTTTGTCTGTGAAGCCTATATAAAGCTACCCCCCACCTCCTCACCTTACTCTTTTCCTCCAGTTGGGATTATATGATTTTCTTGCTAAAAGAAAAACAATAATTTTAAAAATTAGTGGGTTTAGTTGACTAAAATATTTTTGTCTTGTCTTCTGGCATTTTGTTTAATTGTCGTTACCGAGATCCTTCAAAGACTAAACTTCGGCAAATTGTGAAACAAAATTCTTAGTTGAGAAGTCTGAAAATTGAAACATTGAATTTCTCACTCCTTTTTCTCTTCCATATGTGCCCACTCCTCCAAACGAAAGTCCTTCTGGCTAAAAGTGTTTGTTGAGTTCAACCACAGCTGCAGCTGAAGCAATTCTGACAAACATCATGCAGGCTTTTCCCCAGGACTGTGGAGCAACGCAAATGGTCCTTGCCTGACTAGTAAGAAAAGAATCAAAAAGGGAATTTTTTAAAATCTGATGAGTTGTTTTTCACTCTCTCTGGTCTTACTGTTTTGAAGCACTGTCTTTTAAAGCACTGAACACACAGCCACAGGAGGCCAAAGGTCTCCCTAATACGTTTAAGATCCTTCCATCGCTGTTTCCTCTGAGGTAGGAACATGTCTGAGAAGGCAGCTGCCCTCTTTGGGGGCCTGGGCCTTGGTTTGACTCCTAGCTGTGCTGATGTGCACAGGAACTTGTTCTCCACCTGACTTGTGTTTATCAAGTTGCTTATTTTGGCGTGCGGTGTGGCGTAGAAGGCAATGGATTCACGTTTTTAGATGCAGCCTGTATCTTAAAACTGCAGAGTTTTATCAGACCCATAAGCCCTGTTTCCAGAGCTTCATTTGCAGCTCAGTCATCTCACTCCCTCTGTCTCTCTCTGTGCTGTTTCACCTTTCCACAAAGCGTGCCTGCTCCTGGGACAAATTTTTGCCAAGATGCATCTGAGGTATAAACAGCGGCACGTGCTTATTGAATGCCTCAGTTTGCCAGCCCTGCCTACTCCGGGGGCAAGAACCCTTGTTCCTGCGTACGTGTTCACCTACAGAACCAAAAATGAACCTCTCTGCAGGTTTAGTATTTTCCTGTTTTCTTCCTCCACAGGAGATGCAGCTGCTATAGCATCTGGAAATCTGCCAAGGGAGTAGTTTCTGGCATGCTGACCATCACTAGTACGACCCTTGCTTTCAAAATCGCTTTCAAAATCACTTTCAAAGTCTAGGGGGAAGGTCTCTGCATATCACTTCCTAGATTTCATCATTCTCTCTTAGGCTGGAGGGGGAGACAGGCCAGCAGCATCACAAAGGGCATTTTAATTTTAAACACGGTAGCACTTTGCTTTGGGAGAACTTTGCACTCCTTTGACTGTATTATTACCAGAAGACTGCATGAATGTCCTTTGAAGTTTGATTAACAGCCCTTTTAATTTTGCAGCGCTGTTGGTGTGAACAATAAATATTAATCTGTAGCTCGTTTGCGGGAGTGTTCCTCCCTGAGTGTTGTAATGTTGACCACTTCAGTTGGGTCTGAAGATAGTTTCCTTCCTCTAATGTTTTCTAATGTTTCCTGGTAGCTTTTTTTGCTTTCTTCTTGCCTGGCAGTTAGTTTCTGGTGCAAGGGCTTTCAGTGCTCTCTCTTGTAGTCTTTTGCAGGCTTATTTGAGACATCCTGGTGCATTTCTTGTGAGTCCTTAGTACGTGTAATTTAGGAGATGCTTAGCCTTTGTAATAAAAAAAGAAATGCCTTTCTCCTGATCCACTTAAGGGAACGTGAGACATGCTTTTGTTTTTGCAGATTTTACTGACACCAAGAATTCACGAAAGCTGGTGGCTTCCCAAGGGGTTTGTGTAAATACGTTTTATTTCAGCTCACGATTTTTCTCAACTGAAACCAAAATTTTGTGTTGTGCTTTCTCTTGGAAAGAAGCAGAAAGTAATGCTAGGAGATAACACTTAATTAGACCAGCAAAATCATAGAATCATCTGGTGGGAAGAGACCTCTGAGATCATCGAGTCCAACCGTTCACCCTGCACTGCCAGGGTCCCTAAACCATGTCCCTCAGCACCACATCTACGCGTCTCTTAAACACCTCCAGGGATGGGGACTCCAACACACTCCAGGGCAGCCTGTTCCAATGCTTCACAACCCTCTCCCTAAAGACATTTTTCCTGATATCTAACCTAGATCTCCCTTGATACAACTTAAAGCCGTTTCTTGTCACTTTTCACATGGCAGAAGAGACCAACCCCCACCTCTCCACAACCTCCTTTCAGGTACTTGTAGAGAGCAAGACGGTCTCCCCTCAGCCTCCTTTTCTCCAGGCTAAACAGTCCCAGTTCCCTCAGCTGCTCCTCATAAAACTTGCTCTTCAGACCCTTCACCACCTTTATTGCCCTTCTCTGAACATGCTCCAGCACCTCAATGTCCTTCTTGAAGTGAAGGGGCCCAAAACTGGACACGGTACTCAAGGTGTGGCCTCACCAGTGCCAAGGACAGAGGAAAACAATCACTGCCTTCCTCCTGCTGACCACGCTATTGCTGATACAAGCCAAGATGCCATTGGCCTTCTTGGCCACCTGGGCACACTGCTGGCTCGTGCTTAAGAGCCGTGAGGAAGAATGAATCAGATAGTTGCTAAATGGATGCCAGCAGACAGCTGTCGTGCCCATGGATCTTCTACAGAGATGAGGAGAAGGAGAGATCTCAATCACAGACAGTGGTCACCTCCGGAATTTGGCTCTGGGACTGTATTCCTTCATAACAGGCCAAAGTAGCACCTTTGGTGGATGTAAAAAAGAGGTTCTTTGAGAAGGACTGAAGGCTTGGATAAGATAAAGGTCAAATTTATTGTACTGTCCTAAAAGCCTTTATTCTTCTCTGCACTATAGGCTATTTCATGTATTTCCTGATAGGGCAGGAACAGCGAGGCAAATTCAGGTTCCAGTGCCACTAGCCTGGTGGGGAGCCAAACTGCTCCAAAGTCACATTGCTGCTCCTGTTGTGAGAATCCCAGTCTCCATTTTGATTTGAAGAATTCAGGAAATTGCAAATAAGTTTGTTAGAAAGCACTCTTCATGTGTTTTAGCTGTCATTAATAATAGTTACTTCTTTTCTGAATAAGAGATCCACGTAAAAAAGATCTACATGTAATCAAACCCTACATTCATAGTGAAAGGCTAGCCCTGGACAGCTTGTGATCTTGTGGTCCACCAACTAAATATGCATTCGTGAAATGCTTACATGCACATTTACGGAAGCTTAGAGAAATTTGAACCAGGAGAGCATAGCCACTCTGAAGGAAATACTACAATCTCTTGTCAGGCTTCAGAGAGTCTAGTGAAACGTTATGCACATCCTCTGCACTGTGGCTTTTCACCAAGCATGTCATCAGACAACAGCAAAATGCTGGTTTTGAAGTGGCACCCAACAGGCAAGTGGAAAGACTGATGTGCAGAAGCATTACCCTTTCATCCTCTTGTAGCGACACCCAAAACTATTCATTTCGAAACCCAGAGGGGACTTGCGAGGTTTAGGACCCCTGTCAGCTGGTCTGGGTTAGCTGAGTGAATGATGGTTGCACAAAGGACTCCACTGGCTTTCTCCACCTCCTGTATGAGACTGGATACAACAAAATGGCCTAAAATAGTCCTCGGGGTCTTGAGCACACCTCTATGAGAACCTCAAAACGCATGTCTGTATCCGTCAGAGTCAAACGCCCCTTATGTCCCGTGGGTAACAGTATTTGCACTTCTCTGTTTCGTTTTGTGCTAACCCATCCTCGGATAGCTTCGGGATAACCCCTTGCGCCCCCTAGCATGCTAGGAAGGGTTTCAAGTAGAACCACTCTTTAGAGACGCATCACTGCATGCTACTGCGGCATGATATTTACCCTCTTTGTTTGTAGTGGTCTGCAGTCAACTGGAAGGAAAAGTATTCCTGATTTATCAGTGGAATGTATCAAAATTGCTTTCCTGATTTAAGTAAATAACCTAATATTCATCGGCTGATTTTCTAGTTTAACTACTCTGCGTTATTGTGCATGTACTGATAGCGATTGACGTATTGACTGAGCTATCTCACACACTTATTTTCTCAAAAGAGCTCTAACAATTTTGTTTTAACAAACTTGCTTAGCATGTTAATCTGTGCTGTACAATACACGTCATGATCCTTTATCTCAAGAGATGGTAAATAGGAAGACGGGCCTTTTAAACGCAAACTAAAATCAGACGTCAGAGAGGGCAATGGGGTGTTAAGCTATCTTGTCTGATTTCCTCTGAGAGTGGAAGATCATACCCTGAAAAAACCACTGTGTGAGCGTGGGAGTGTGTGTGTGTGTGCGTGCTTGTGTCTATGTATGTATTTACATTTGAATATGTAGTATGTGCATTTCCTTTTTCTATGGAGAATATTTCGTCCTACTCTTTTTAAAATGAGCATTGACAACAGACTGGTCCACAAAAGAGAATCAACTGTTATTTACGTTGCTAACGGATGTCAATGCTAGCAGTAAAGTAGAAAGAATACATTAAAAATTAATTATTCATCAGCACCTGCTGGTGTCCTTAGAAATACTGCAGCACATTTCTGGTAAATGTTTCTTCATTACCCTAAATTTTTTGCTGCCTAACCCATCAGTTGAGAGCTTACAGTGTAAGGAAAGGAAAAAACCATATTTTCTCTTAATGGCCATCAATTCTTTTTTTATTAGGCTCACATCTCTCTCTAATGGAACTCTGTCTCTCCAGGGAGCAGCAAACCAACAACCGAGGATCTTGGTCCCATCTGTGCAGCAACAATTAGAAGCATTTTAACTCTGTGTGCGGAGGGATGAAATGACATTATTCATGAAGTGATCCCTTGCAGCTGTCTGCTGTTACATCAGCTTGCCTCATGGATTTATCACTCACTCATTTTCAGTAAGTGGCAGCTATTAGCAGCTCCACAGCCTCCCCTAGTTGTCTTAGATCATGCCCTAGAGTCAACAAAGCACTACCAGTTTTAACAATTCAGAGTATTAAAGAGCACTTGTGATCTGCAGATTGGTAAGTTACCTAGTTCTGTTCTCTTGCAGTCAAGGCAACAAGTCAAAAGACTTGTCAAGAGACAAGGAGGGCTGCTAATCTTACATTATTTAAGAGCTTCTAACATGGCCAGCCTGCCATGCTGGTGTAAATTCTGGTTTGGGTGTTGCACGGCTGTGAAATGAAACATCTCAGCACCTCATCAAAAAGTAAGAAAGGACTAAAAGATATGGTTTGGCTTACACACCAATGCAAAGACATGAGTGAAAGTAGGTACTCGTTTTCTTAGAGCTTTCTATGGATTGCCAAAATACTGCGTCAGGCAGGTGATTCCATCAGCCGATGACAATAATGATAGGGATTTTTAGCTTCATGTACCACCTAAGTGGATAGAAGAGTCAAGCTGTCATGGCCACAGACCTCCTTTTTTTCTCATTTAGTACTAACTCCTTTCTTCTTCTTCTGTTGAGGTAGCAGAGCAACGGAGGGACTCTATTTTCGGTTCATATTTGTGATACATGTTGTCCCTTACCCCAACTGGAAAGGGAGTGCATGGAAAGAGAGTTGCTGTTTGTCGGATAAGTTATTGTTTATAAGGTTCTCTCTCAGCTCTCCCTCCATCTCTAGATTAGCTAATCTCTGAAAAGGGCTACCCTGTCAGCATTACATTCGTATCGATTTGTTTGGGAGCATGCCAGGATCATCCTTAGCTGAAGAATATATGTGCGACGCTATATATTGTGTTGTCTGCTTGTTCTACAGATATAAACATGAGTGACTGCTTCTGCCAGTGCAACATATTTCTTTATTGCTGGTGGCTGGAGAAAAGTAAGCCTGTATTGTATTGTACCTTTGAGAATTACTTTGAGAAAAGTAATAGGATGGGTGTTAGCTCTAGCTTTCAGAAACGCTTGCACTAATCTCATGTTGACAAACAGTTTATCTATCTCTAACCTTGAAGAAGCTGGAGGTCATAAAACAAGAAAAGCAACCGTTCCGTTACAGATAATAGGAAAATAAGAAATTCTATGGTACAGTGTCCATTTTATGGCCTTGGTGACTTCTCGGAACAGAAAAATTCTACTTATCTGAGTAGTTTTCTTAAAGAATTCCAGATATCAAGCATAAAACAATTAATTAGGTAAGGTCCCCTCTGAAATAATTTAAGCGCTGCCCTAAATTGGTTTTCCCATTGAATCTCAGCCAGACTATGAGACTAGACTAATTTCTTCCCATGCAGGCATCTAAGCTGTTATAGTGCAACGTTTCCTTAGAAATGACTGAATGCAGGGTCCGGTAATTATTAGCCTTTCAGCCAGCTACAGAGCTCAGCTGTCTCTCTCTGTACCCTCTTGTTTCAGGTTGTCGTTAAGAATGAATTGTGCTGACAAGGGCATCCTCATTATGATGAGGCAGATTTTCTTCATAAGGAAATGCCATTCATTTCGCAGAGACAGAAAGCAAATCTTGTCCAATGAGGACAAGATCCGAAAAAGTTGAAAAGGAAGGAAACTATTGTGTGGCTAATACGGTTTCTAAAGAAATAAGGCAAGGAAAACCCCATATTGTTAATGCATAGCGAAATATATGAACCAGAGAACAAATACTAAAAGAGACACAGATATAAATACCGCAATGAAACACTTCCAAGTGTTCTTCCATCCTGTGTCTTCTGTAGCAGCCAGGCCTCTGCAGGATGAGATCTAAGCATTCACTGAGCTTGAGTTAATTCGGGTAGGAGGTTTGGAGCACTCGTTTCTCTCTCTTAGTTGCACAGTAAAATAAGTATGTCAATGAAAGGTGAGTTGTGCTTAGAGGAAAAAAGAATCTTGTTAGTCCAATTCTGCCAGTCCTTTAGACCCAGTTGAAGATGAGCTGCTTCAAATGAACTGCAGCTTCACCCTTTCCTCCTCAGCTCTCCAGCGCAGTTTGTGAGGCTCCAGGTCAGGCATTGGAACTGAAGCATTAGAGGAAGTTTGAGAAGACGGATGATTTAAGGACTAACAGACTGGACAGACTTGACTTGATGATCCCCCTGCCCCCTCCCCACCACCACTGCACCACCTCTGCTGTTTTGTCATACAAAGGGCAAACATTCCTCTGAGATTTATCATCCTGCTAATTAAGCAGCAGTGGCAACCCTCCGTGTAATTTCATCTGCTAGTGGCACGTGCACTGCTCAGAGAGCTGCAAATTCCCTGATCATTGAGTTTACCAGGGTGTGAATTTGGTCTCCCTGATGCTAAGAGCAATATATATATCTAAAGCACACACATGAAGCGAGACACATTTACCTTAGCGTTCTTGTGAACCTTCATTGTGTATGTGATTTGTTTTGCTTGAAGCAAGTAAGTAATTATGGTGCAGGGATGAAATCCTAGCTGCTGCATGAACACAGATCGCGTACTTGTGAACAATTTTATTGATATTAAAGGTTTCCAGATTTAGTTATTTGGAAGTCTGGCTACATAAAATGTATTCCAGGTAATATGACTAGGGGCAATATTTGGACTACAGCTAGTAAGTTCTTTTCCCTTGCTGGATATTTAAGGAACTGAAATATATCCACAATAAGGTTTATTAAACGTCTTATATTTTGTTTCCATATTGTCATTTTCCTCTTCTCCATCGTTTAGAGTATTAAGCTAAATTCATTGCTGTCCTGCTCCTTGGTGGTAGACATCCAAATCAGAGTGACATTTTTCTAAATCCACCTGCACTCATGTCTAAGCTGTGCAACGCAAGGCCATGTAGAGATAACAGAAGTCACTTATGAATGAATATGGTCACACCAGCGTGACAATTTTCCTGAACTGAGGGAGTCACCTGACTAATTAGCTTAGGCACAGCACCATAGTAAGGAGCTATTCGTCCCTCCAGGGCCATTTCTAGTGCCTCTGTACCCAAATACAGAAGACACCTGAGATCAGGCTTGCAAACTGTTATCATATATAGCTGTCAGTTATCCTCCAAAATGGTGAAAAAAAACCCCATGAAACAATGACAGTGACTTCAAGGGTTGAAAATCTGCATTATAGTGGGAGATTCAAAAAATCATTTGCTTTAGCTTATTGGAGAAAGCATGAAGACATAAGCTGGTTGTGGTTTGGACCAAAAATATTTTTCTTTAGATAAAATTATGTAAAAATGAGGGTCCAGGTAAAGATAAGGGGGGGATTCACCTTTCCAGATGTAGATTTCTGCTCTGCAGAAATATATGTGAGGCTGTATATCTTGGAGTTGAGGTGTAGAGATGATGTATCTCTGGTAAATATACCTCTAGTACATACAATTGTGCTCCTTTTAGCCAATGGGAGAAAACCAAATGCCTTGTCTAGGTTACTCTTCAGCTGATCTAAAATAGGTCAGCGGTGCTGTGCTTTGGCAATGCCTATTTTTTTCCACTTTCTATGAAAAGATTCCAGCTCAGGTGTAGGTATCTTGAACTGGGAGAAGAATTCTCACAACATACAGTTTAAATCAATATGGGTCACTGTGCACTGGAACAACTTGCAAAGGAAAGGGGATGAGCTTTTATACCATTTGCTATCTCTAAGTCAAGATCAGGTGCTTTTTTAAAAGATATGGTCTTGCTCAACCTGATCTTGGAATAGGAATTATTAGTTAGGACGCCTTGGATGGTGACATACATTTGTGACCATTTGGTCTGGCCCAAAATAAAGGTCATAAAGGTGATTCAAATGCAGAGTAATGAAGAATCCTGACAAGTTCTTGTACTGTAGCACTGGGTTTCTTCTATGTCAAAAATTTATCCTGAAAGAGTTTGATGCCCTTGACATTGCTATTAAGAGGTGATGTGAACAACTAGAAATTTTTGTCTCATTGCAGATCATGTCTGGGTATGACACAAAATGAATTCATCAAAATGTCAGCCATCTGAAAGCTGATTCAAGGACGGGGAGCTGAAACCCCATCTCTAGTACCTAGAAGAGATGAACTAAAGTCAGTGCTGACCCAATGCACCAAGAGGAGGAGGCCCACCACTGCCACTTGAAGGTAAATCGTTGGTTAGATAATCACAGGTGATTTTCCTACTGACTGGTGAGTCCAGTTGTTTAAACCTGGGGTTTCTTTTGTTGCCCACTCCCTGCTGGAGAAAACTACACAGCAAAACACTCCCACTGCCTCCAGAAGGAAGACTTAAGCCTAGTCTTTGGGGAAAAATTGTTCTTTATTCACCTAAAACCTGTGACAATCCATGTTCTTATAAATAGGTGAGATGTTGGGGAAAAGTAATTTCAAATAATCTAATTATCAATAACTTTCAATTATTTCACTGATGATTACAAAACTATGAAAGGTTTTATGGGTGCCTGGATTTCCACGTGCCATATGCTGACTAGAAATTGTGCCAATCTATCTGTTTACCTAATTGAAAGTAGTCAGCTTTACCTTGGTATCCTTGCACACATACAGGAGTCAGAGCAATCAAAAGTGAATTGTTTTTCAGGATTTTCTGCTTTTAAAATCTAAATGACACCAGCAAAATGAGAAAAAAGACAGTAAGTTTAAAATATTGTTTTATCTTCACTAAGCTTAAAATATTCCCTGCATACAGTTTAATCAAATAACATGAAAATAAATTCTAAGTCAGTAGAGACATGGTAATAAAAATGTCTCAGCTGCTAAATCCTAACCAACTGATGAACTTGGTGTCTTGCTAGAAATGAAATAAAAAAAAAATACAGCTTATATTTTCTGTTAAGCTTCTTTTTACAGTTGGCAGTCAATTTATATGTCTGTATGTAATACCCTGGACTACAGAGGTAAAAATATACTGCCAGAGTGTTGATTTCACTTTAGGTGAGCTGATAACTCTTTCTGATCAATAGCAATTCACTGTTCCATCTAAGTGTAAATGTCACACCTGAAACAGCCTGGTAAACCCCGTGAGGAGTTTAAGCCCATAAGCCGTTACTTTCCATGAATGCACTTTTCTTCAAAGAAGCAGGAAGAAACCTCATGAATGTGCCTGCACAACCATGAGCTAAATGGTATAGGAGAGGAGTTAACTGGCAACAGATTTAAACTCTTACTGTGCTTTAAAATCATTTCTCAAGTGAAGACCATTTGTCAAATAAAAGTTCCTCCTCAGCCCGGCTTATACACAACTCAGCCCTGCCCCATGCATCATGCTCAGCTTGTGCTGGCAATTGCTGTGTGGGGAGGCAGGGGCAAAGATCACGTCTGGCAACTGGAATGTTTTGGTAAGGGTATGGGGAGTCTCAGGTTCTTTTAGACTGACAGGACATGTTGTTGTAGGTTTAGGTATAATTACATTCATCATTAAAGGGGAGAAGGTAGTTGCTGCTTCATAACATACATGAGCTTCAGTAATGGCTGCAGCATCTTAGATAGCTCTTCAATCCCTCAGCCAGAGGTCACTGGAACTGACAATCCAGGCCCAAAATATTAACGAGTGGGCTCCGGTGGCTGAATACACGCTTTGTCAGCACAGCTGCGTGTTCGCATTTAATGCTGGTGTCGCTCTTCTACATGGGCTGAGGAATGGCGCTTCAGCAAGCAAAATGATTGCTTGTTCTGACTTGGACACTGGTCCCTGTGTGAAACAACTGCCCGGGATGTGTGGCTGGGGGCTTGGGATTCCCTCCACCACACTCGGAGAAGTGACTTTGGAGTAGTGCATGTATGGCTAAAGCCAAGCGCTGGTGCCAGTGAATTGAAGATGGGAGTGGGGGGAAAGAGGGCCTAGACACAGAACAGAAAACTCAAGTTTCTTTGGACCCATCCAAACGGTGTTAAGCGATGGCACAATTAACAAGTCTTCAGAATTCCTGAGGATCCACTGATCTTATTTTTTTATTTCCCCAGAGATCTCATCTCTTTCTTACAATCATCAGAGCTTCTATATTTCGAAGAAAGAAGCTTGATAAAACTGAAGGTATATGTCGTTGGAGTAAAACACAAAGAATTAGACTTTTAACACTACCTCCTCTTCCAGCCTGCCAGTGGGGAGTCCTGCCTGCCGCAGAACACGGGAAGACGCAGCCGTGATCCACTCTCAGAAATGCTGCCTTATGCTATCGCCACCAAGAGGCTGCAGCAGAGAAGAGCGTTCCTGAGGAGCTTGAAAGCGATGTGTGTATCATCAAAGCTGGGGCTTCAAAGGGAGCTAGGGTACCCTGGGGTTTTCCCCATGATACATGACGTGGGAGAGAAACACAGGATGGGCACCAAGGGAATTCTAAGTGTCACAGTTACATACCAAGTGCAGCTGTTATTTTATTAAATGAGAAAACAAAGCTGAAATGTCAACACCTATGGGCGCAGGTCTTACCAGGCACCGGTTTCCACTCTGGTCCTTTCATATGTGCCAAAAGGGAGACAGAATTAGTACAAGTGTTTAGCAGATCCCTCTCGGTATTGCTCTGTAATAGTAAGACACATGTTGTAGTATCACAGACTATTTACTGGAGGTCAGTGAGCTGCGGTGCCTCAGACTGTGAACTCCTAGGTTTGGCTTATTAAAGGGTTATATGTTGTTGTACTTTCTGGCCATCCATCCTCCAGCATTGCTCAGAATCTTTTTAAAACACAAAATAAATGCCCTCTGCTTAATGCCATTGGTTAAAAAGACAAGCAGAAGTATAATATAATGATAAGGATGACAAGAAATAATGATAAGAAACTAGGTTTCTGTACAAAAATGTTGGTGATGATAGTTGTCAGAGCAATAAACTTTTAACTAAACCTGTCTTTAACTAAACACATTTGATAGTCTCAATTTCATACAATAGGTCCAAGCACACAGGTTTTCTTTATGGCGTCATAAATATGGTCCGTCTCTGGGGGAGATTTAAGAGCTAATAGGTTCCATATGTCCAAAGCACAGCCTGGCTTCTGCAAGGCTGTTAATGGGTCCATACTTCCCTTCAGCTTCATGTCCGGACTGCTCAAATGGTGCGGCAACAGCACAGAGAAGGAGGCAGACTGGGACTGAAGATCAAAACACAGCATAAGGATCACTTTTTCTTCAGGTGTCTGAGAAAATGCACCAGTGCAACCTGTGATGTCAAATAGGCTCATGTGTTGCAAAAACTGTGCCCTCATTTATAGTGTTTTGGGTCTGACATCCTGACTGCATGTCATCGTGCATGAGAACATTTGCTAGCAATGAATGCCGGAGCAGCTTCGAGAAGTCTGGGGCTTTCTTTCCCGTCTAGGTCATCTATGCAAAATTTCACATGGCTTTTTTCAGTGGCCATTTGTCACAACTGTCCACTAGCTTGCAACGAGTTTTCAAAATAGTGTTCTTGCTTGGGCACAGCGTTTAGACAGTGTGGATTCTCCCTCGGTTAAAAGAGGACGTCAAATTTATTGAAGGGAAAGGAATTCTGTAATTGCTTTCCAAGCTATAAATCTAATGGGGTGAGAGCTGTGTTTCTGTCACTTTCGAAGAAGACTCAGACTTTATGGCCTCTGTGTCTTCCTATCAGAAACTGTTTTGAACCAATTGTCTGGAATTTGTAAGGAGAACAAGAAGGCTGGGGCTTTGCCAAATTTCAGCTATGCAGATCAATAGTGTATATTTGGTGATGTTCTGTAGGATTATTCATGATGGCTTGGATGCAGTGTGAGGCTCACAGATGAGGGAAGGTAAAATAGTTGCCAAGTCTCTGTTCTGATGCATCTGTGTAATTTAGTAGTTGCTACAACGACTGATGTATGCTCCATGCAATGGAACAGTATCTTCCTCGTTATTGACAAGCGAGACCACTGACATTGGTTGGTTTCTGTGTACGGCATCTGACTTGTATCAGACCTTAACCAAGGGACATTTTATGCAAGGTGAACACGCTAGCAAGCTCTAATCCCGTTTGCGAAAGCGTAGGGTGAGCTGTGTTCTTAAGGTAGCGTTTTGGAAGGCTGCCAAATGAATAAGACATTGAAATTTAGTAGAACTTGGATGTCAAATTCCGGTAGGTTCACAGGAAATTCCATCTCCAGTAACTTGGCAAGAGATAATGGGTTTCTGTTTACTGTAATACTGAGTCTTAGTGGTAGTTGTGTCACTCACTGGGAAAGCCCCAGTTGAGGGCAGAAGCAGGGATATGATTAACGGCGCTCAAGTAGCCCTTTTCACTTCATTAACTAACCATGTGTGCAAGAGCTTTCCCAATAGAAATGATTTCTTCAGCAGGGTTTTGTTTGAGGACTTCTTGGCAAGTCTGCAAAATATGAATATTGTTCAACTTATGTAGCTATCATAAGGCTTATTTAATGAGGGACAAAGATGTGTTGTGTTAGAAAACACTGAAGAATTCTAGTTTTAGAGTTTGTTCTCTGTATGATCGAAATATATACAGTACAAATTGCAGGTTTTCTGTAGGTCCTATTATTTTTATTAACTTTGCTTTGTCTGATCTATCTTTAGAAATAGTTCCACTTGAAATGCCACTGCTAGGTGAATTTTTTTTCAAAATCGTTAGGATCAGAGCAGTCTGAATGTTTTGAAAAAACAAAAGTTATGAAAAAACAAAACCAAAACCAAACAAAAATGCAGAGGCAGAGAACAACTGTCCACTTTTTTCTTGTTATACAAGAAACAGAGAGCACCCGATGAACTCATTTTAATGAGTTTAAATGCCAGTTTAAAACAAATAGAATATATTTTTCAGAGCTTTCGGTTAAACTACTGACTTCCCTGTTGCAGGATATTGGGAGGCCAAAAGCCTAGAGAAGTTCCAAAGTTCCAGACAGAGCTATAGAAGAAAGCTCTGCAAGCAGTTATTGAATGCAGCCACAGCCTGACCCTAAATGACCAAATGACGGAATCTGAGAATACATAGTAGCGACAGGACCCTCTTTACATGCCTTCCTTGTTAAAGAGGGGCTACTGAGGTATCCAGGCACTCTGCTAGACCTAGCTCAGGAGACCAGGGGTTCCTAGGAATTTTGCTTGTTGGAATAAAACAGAAACAGAAGAACTAGTGAGGTATGGGCATCTGAAACTCAGGGCAGCCAGGGCCGGTCCTCTGTCCTCCCTTGCTCTCTCAGGTCTCCTTGTGTGACTTCTGCTTGGAATTTAGGCACAGATGCTCCAAAGGACTTGGTATTTACCAAACCGCCGGTGCCTAAACTCCTTCAATGCTGTAGGTGTCAAGCGTGCTTATGTACTCTGTCTCTCTCTGTAAAGTGAACACTTTCTTACTTTACTTGTTTATGAGGGTAAGTATGTTTTTAACACTCCAGAAGCGCTGAGACGTTACTGTAATAGCAGAGAGATAAATACTTTATAAGAGGTAGCTGTGTAACAGACTGCTCTATTAAAAATCTCTGAACTGAATCGTCAGATGATGTTAGCCGCCCACATCCGCTGAAGTTGAACTGATGATTGGGGTCCATTATCTTCGTGTTTTCAATTACCATCTAAACGTCAAGTTGTCGTGTCTCACTGGATCTTGCACATTGCACCACTGTCAGAGAGACATTCCCACTTGTGTTCTATGCACAAGGCAAACCCATATATTTTCTATACAGTTCTTTGGCAAGGTTCTCATTCTCTGAACGTGTCACTGCATATTACAAGGAGGCAGAATAATCGGATGGGGTGAGTAAGAATTAGAGTCATCAAGTTAAAGAATAGTACAGCATGCATATGCCTTAGCACCAGACAGATCATTTGTGGGGAGACAGAATTCGCTCCACCTCCTCCCATTTAAAAAAAAAAAATGTGTGGGTTATACACTTGTCTGTGTTATATCGAGTTATAACAATACCAAACCAGAACAGCAGGGATTTGAGCCAAAAATCTGGTTCCTTATTCTTGTGGCACAGAAGTGAGTATTCAAACAATTAGAAGCTCTGAAATTCACACATTTACATACCTAATAGTCTTACTCACAAGAAAAGCAGAATTAATACAAGCATAATTTGTCTTTCCTTCAGAGCAGATGCTCCTTCAGATTTACGTACTGAATTATTCATATCGCAGTGAGTTGAGCCCTATCATTCTCTGTGTTAGAATATTTCCGTAGTGGACGACATACTGCACATATAAAACTACATCACTTCATAGCAGCTGAATGTCTGGTCTGAAGTCTCCGGGATTTCCGCAACTGCTCTCTCTTTATACCAAGACTAGAAATTAATTTCTTCTTGCTCAGATTGAAATTCAACATTACATTCATATTGGTTATAAGCCCTCTTTAGATGTTAAGGTGTCCGTACTTTGGGTTTTTTAGGAGATATTTGCTCTATATTTGATATCCATTATTAAACTAATGGTGGTTCTAAACCTTTACGCGCAAGGTATTCTGGCTCGTAACAGGATTTCTCACTGATGTAGTAAATGAAAATTTATCAACGACATCCAGAGCACTGTATAGGCAGCTCCGTGTAAATTAAAGATGCACTTGTGTAAATCCAAACATTGAAAACTACATCCTCACACCAATCCGGTTTTAGATTTTGTTTTGAATTTTGTCATCTGTAGTTTGAGTATTCTGTGATGTACAGTTATTATATGTTTTATTTGTGTAGCTTATGAAATCATTATTAACCATTTATAGAGCACCATAAATGTGCCATCAGAAAGCAAAGCACATTCACTGTAGAGAGGTACTCCTGTATTTTGTAATGTAGCATTCTGGGTCTCTTGGATAATTCTAAATATGTCAACATCTAAATATACAGTCACCAAGGACCTGGAAGACATTCAAGCTGCAAAGTCTGCTGTGTAATCAGGTATCAAAATTCACCTCGGAATTCAGTGTCATAAAACCTTTTGCATTCTTGAAGTGCCCTTTCTTAAATGGCTGCTGAAGGAAGCACAAGTTTGTCACTGCAGTGGTTTTAGATGAGGAAGGATATATCAGTTTTAAAAATTATTGTATACAGTTGGTATTAATGTTGCACACAACGAATAAGTAGGGGTCTCTCAGCCACTCATGTTTTGTTGGTGTGTGGCTGTTCCACCTGGTTTACTGAGGAAGCTGGATGCCAAGGCAGGACTATCTCTGTGAATGGGAGTACACATCCTAGAAATACTACATTCTTTACAGGGAAAGTATTTTTGGTATTTGTGACAATTATGGCAAGCGGACTTGAAATCGGTGTTTTCCCACCTGACTGCTCCAGTAGTTTGAAAGGATACCTGCCAAAGGTCCTGAAGTGGCCAAATTGTTACATAATTTCCGTATACAGAATTGTCACACGTGTAAAGTCAGCTGCACTAGGATTAGATGAAAGTGCTTAAATGTTTCATATAGATCTGGTACTACTTGCTGCAATGGTGAGTTGATAAAAACCAGTAATTACAGTTTTGTGGACAAGAATTCTTTGTGCCAACAGCACTGGAAATCTTCCGCTTCCATTTTGCTGCCTTACTTGAGACAACAATATTGCAAAACTGAGCTTGCTTGTCCTGGAAATGTTCCTCTCTGCCTTTTCTTCTTTCTGTCTGCCTGTTTTTTCCCGTTTTCAGTTTCAGCAGAATGGCTGAATAATTTCAAAGCCTGCTTTTGGAGATGTGAGAGGCTGATTTTGCAAACCCAGATGTTAGTAAGCTTGGGAGACTTCGGCAAAGGATAAATGGCCGGGTTTGGGGATGGGGAGGCAGGGCCAGCCCTGTACCTGTGCTGTAGGGCAGCATAGCATTTCTGTTGCTAGTGCTGTCAACACACCATCCTTCAGCTTAATTCAGTCTGCTTTTAGATCGTTGTCTGGTGGTTTTGCTTAATACACATTTTTTCTTCAAGAACAGTATTATTTCCTATTCAACAGTCCCTTGCGAAGGCACGAGTGTGTTAATGTGCTTGTATTAGGCATGCAGCTTCTGCAACTTTCCGGTGGGAACAGCGCTTTATAATTTATGGATGTGCTTTCTGAAATAATAACTCAAAATTACATTCTGTTTTATTTAATCTTTTTTTAATTGGCATCTCAGTGGCTTTGCAGGAGTCCCACTGCAGGTTTTCCACTTGCTATTGGATTATACTTTTTTTTTTTGCTATTAACTACTGCGTGCAGAGAAAAGCACACTCTTTGACAACAGTCCCTGCATGAAGATTCTTAATTAAATTGTACTCAGCATGTTGTAAAAATCGCAAGGTTTTTGGAGAAGACATGAGGTGCATGGGTAATGTGGCATTTTACGTGACGGCTTTGCATTTCAGCAG
>NW_010388909.1:32891-34763 GCF_000710305.1 Buceros rhinoceros silvestris | reverse complement strand
CAGGATTCCACAGCACTTTCTTTGCCTCCAGTGTAAAATACTACTAAAGGAAATGACATAAAATTGCCTTTACTTTGTCTTCTCCTAAGTTTTAATTGCTTATCTTTCTTAGAGGTTGTTAAACAGGCCTCTTACCATTGTTGTTAGGGTTTATGCAACATCTATTCATGCATACAAAGTAGACTTAGAACACAGATAAATTCCAAGCTTGTATGCACAAATATCGATTGATGGAGGACTCCGCCTGCTTAATTAAAACAGTAAAACCCCCAAACTTTTCAAATACAAAAGGAAAGAAAAAAATCAAAAATAAGTCCCACGTATCAGACACACTTTGGATTTTTGACCAGTTCTATTCATGATGCTTTTCACCCATAAATACTTCTGTTCCTTCTATGTGCTTGTGTATATGCACACGTCGCGGAAAAACAAACTGCTGGCAAAAGACAAAGGAGATTTTAGGACTGTTCCTCACTCCAGACTTCTCCCATACGGGTGTATGACTTCACCACTTGCATTTTTGCGTGACAATATTGAACGCCCACAACTCAGCAAGCACCTTTTCCTTTTATCTTCCTCCTGTCCTGATAATTTTTCTGGGAGATGCACCAGGTGATGGTGAGACCCCGTGCATACGCGGGGTTGCTGGGGGCCTGCTGGTGCTGAACACACGCAGATGCCATTTGGTAGGCGCCGGAGGTCTGGTGCACCCCGCACACCTGGGTGTGCTCTGGTTTGTCATCAGTCTGCTGAGCTGCTGCAGTCACTTGGCCAGAGTCACCATTTGGATTACGGCATTTTCTCCATTAATCGAGTGCTCACAGCTCCTTTTCTGCAGGGCATTCCCTGACCCTGGACCACTATGGGATGCAGAGTGTGCGGAGAAACAAGGTTCCAATTTGCCAGTAAAGCAGTTTTGACTATGATGAGTCATTTGCAATACTTTTTCCTCCTTTGGCCAAGGTTGTTTTCACTCCATTTCAGACATCCCCAGTATAGATGGGTCCCTCGCTACCACACTCTTTTGGAACAGAAGAGAAACTACAGCATACTAAGTGTAGTGCAGCTTGCTTTAAGGATTAATGCCTATTAAAAAAAAAAAAAAAAGAGAGAAATTTAGGAAATAAAAGGAAAGAGAAAGCAATGGAGAATAATGTGTGAGGGCAGACCACACCACTCCGACTAACGTTGATGTTTTTGAATTCAATGCCATCAGTTTTATTGGAGTGACTCACAGCTATCTCTGGGTCAAGTGCAGAAAGTGTGGTGTGGGGCAGGCACAAGGTGCTGGCAACTCGTCAGGGAGCTTTATGTCCTGATTTGAGTTGGAACAGAACTAACTCTGTTCAGTGATTTCACTTTCCAGCTCAGTCTCTTCTAAGTAACGGCACTGTCTGAGTTAACGGTGTGTTTTTGCAGACAGTGTCTGCTTCTAGAGGTGACAGTGCTTGATGTTCAAGCTACTACCAGGGACTGGTGTGCAGAAAGGCTCTTGCTGATACTTGCTCCTGTGCAGACCATGGTCACTGCTCAATCCTGTGTGTCTTGTTGGGGTGCAGTAAGTTACAGACCTCACCTGTGGGTTGGAGCAGACAGGACAGGTGACCCTAAACCGACCAACAATGTGTTCCATCCCATAGACGTCATATTCAGCATAAAGCTGAGGGATCACACAGGTCTCTCTCTTGCCCTCCTCTGCCATGGCCGGTGTCCGAGGAGGACTCTGTCCGTCCTGCCTTCGATCCCAACCCGTGCATCCCTGAACCCAGTTCTGGAATCCAGCTCCTGCATCTGGTTCCTGTCTGCTGCTGAGCCCAGCCCAGGCCTTCCCCAGTGCCTGCCCACAGCATCAGTGGTGACGGGGCAGTGGTT
>NW_010388909.1:10078-32763 GCF_000710305.1 Buceros rhinoceros silvestris | reverse complement strand
GACTCTGTCCGTCCTGCCTTCGATCCCAACCCGTGCATCCCTGAACCCAGTTCTGGAATCCAGCTCCTGCATCTGGTTCCTGTCTGCTGCTGAGCCCAGCCCAGGCCTTCCCCAGTGCCTGCCCACAGCATCAGTGGTGACGGTGACGTGGTTGCCGTCAGGGGGTTGGGTTCAGTGTTGGTGTTTTATGTATTTGTATATAGTTCATTTTATTGTTATTATTCTCATTAAAGCAGTTTTAGTTTTCTTTTCCAACCCATAAGTCTCTGTCCCTTGCTCCTTTTCTCTTTCCCCTCTTTGGGAAGGGGAGGGGGGAGGCTAACAGAAAATGTCTGTCATTCATCTAGTGTCTGCCCAGCCCTAACCCGTGACACTTTACATTACATAAAATGTCATATCCTCCCTGGTTTGGGGAGCATGAGAGGGATATTTGCTGGACTGCAGAGGAGAGCAGTTTGCGAGGAATGGGTAAGTGTCTCTCCTCAGGCACTTCCCTCCATTGCCTCTAAACTTCTTGTGCAAGTCCCTGTAGGGGAAATCACAAGTTACAGTTTTGAAAGCTTTTTCCACACTCTTGAGCCCACACCATCCAGGGGGACTGTGGGAGGCAAAATTAACAGCAACTTCTTTGGAGATTTCTGGGACATGCTGTGCTGCTGCGGGGGAGCATTAGTTGTCCTTTCCCTTTCTGTCATCTGAGTGATGCTGCTGTAAGCCTCTCAGACAGGCGTGTGGGCCTGGCATCTCCCTCAGGGACTCTGGTGGATGGGAAACGATCTCTGCTAAGACAGGGCTGACGTGCAGCTGTGTATTTAGGTGAGCCTTCCCACTTGCTCTGCACTGGGAGGAAGGTGGATTCCCAGGCTCGCATGGGCTACAAAGAGAGTAGCGACATGATCCAACATAACAACATGCAGGTCTCAGCAGGGCTCAGCCTATAACAAGTCTTAGTTTTCAGGAGCTGCCTACGAATTCAGTCCTTGTAAGGAACACCTGACAGATCCTTGCAAAGTAAGGGCTCTGCTCATCCCGAGCACATTTACTGTACATCCCTCTGTGAAGATGTCTCCCTCGCCACGTGCCTTGTGGGGCAGTCTCCCAGGAGCTTTCCAAGTGAGATCATGACCTGCAGCTGCTGTGAAAAACAACTTTATTAGTAAAAAATACCCAAGAACATCATTTTCATAGGCAGGCTGTGGTGTGTTTAGTATGTGTTGTAAAATGTGCAGCCTGGGTGGGTTTCCTAAACAGAAGTGGAAAGTGGGGTTCAAGAAGCCCACTCTAACTTTGAGTTGAGATGTTTGCTCACATCTGTCTTGCCAATCCACCTATCCCTGCGCTTCTTGTAGCCATTCCTTCGGCGTAAAATCAGACAGTGACAGACACATGTTTTTACAGATATGAGCCATCACAATATGACATGCACGTGCCTACAGGACTAAACGTTATGTGAGGGTCAAAGAATACAGATAATTGTAAACTGGAAAAACCTCTTACTTTTTGTGGTCTACTCCTGTGAATGACAGGCATTCACAGTGGCTGTCCTGCACACTAGGTATAACAGAAATATCCGTTATTTATCTCTGTGAAGAAGGTTTCATGCCAGTATAGCGCACCTGGATGCAACTTGAAGTGCTCACATGGCCTCAAGGGAACCTGAAACAAACCCCAGCCGAGTACTATTTGCAATAGGTTCAGCATACACTAGAAACAAATTATTCCTGTTTTGTTTTCCTCAGAAGGGTATACATTCCCTAGTCTTCAATATTCAGGTCTCCAGTCAATCACTAAAACAGTCTGGCATAGATATTTGATAGAGAAAAATAAATCTGTGACACTTACAGAACAGTTCTCTAAGCTGTGCACCTCTCTCCTATCTCTACATGTAAAAACCACTCCTCATCCACCGTAATTGCTTACTTTCAAATGAAAGCTCTCCATTAACAGACAGAGAGACCCAGCTATGCCCTGTTACTGCTTCCCTGTGGTAAGCTCTTCAAAAAAAGCCATTAGGACCTTTGTAAATTCAAATAATCTGTAAGAGCAGCTCTCTCCATTATTTCTGCAACCAAGTTTTCTCTGCAGTATGTAAGTGTGCGTGGGAGGTAATTCCTGAAAGGAGGTGAAGAAAATCCCTGTAATCTCATGAACTTGCTGGAAAAATCCAACCGATACTTTCAGCACAAGATTTAATTGATCATTTTCAATTATTGCAAAGGAATGGACAGAAATAGAACATTCTTAACCAAAAATAGGAGCAAAGTAGCAGATTTGCTAGCCCCCAACCTTCTTGATATGAATTGCCCCTTAAACGCTCTGTATTCATTTGCAGTAGCTATACATTGGGATACCTTTGTTAATCTCGGACAGTTTCCAAGCACAGCCCTTCTCGAAACCCAAGGAGCTTATCTGGATTCTTTACTTGCATAAATCTGTGTTATCCCACGTAACTGCCAAGAGGGCAAAGCCTAGATCTAGTTCTGATCCAACTATTTTTTTACTGTTCGGTTTGGCGGGGCGGGGCGGGGGGGAGGTTTGTTGTTTTTTTCTTTTTTTGTCTAAGACAATCAGTGTTTGAGAGAAACATGGGAGTTCTTCAGTTTTCAAGCCAGCACTACCTTTATAAATTGGGTATCCATACTCACAGCACCTGTGAGTATTTGGGATGGGTTTGGGATGAAGGCTCTGGGCCGCCTTCTGACCCACAGTTTTTCCTTGTGTATTAACAAGGTAATTTTGTTGATTTGAGCAGGGTCACTCTGGATGCTGTGCATAGAAAGGCTCATTCACCTCACAGGGACTTGACCCAGGGAATTGGGTTTGTACAAAGGGAAGGAGGCTTATCCTCCCATCAGTCAAAGAAAGGGAAGTTTCCCCTGATCAAAAACATTAAAGAACCACCAATCTCACTTGAGGCTTAACTTGACAATTGGTGTTCATTCAAGCATCCATTCACATACACTTCAATTTAGATTTCAGATTAATTTTAGAGAGACTTGTTCATTAATATAGTAGCTAATTAATTTTGCTGTTAGCTATTTTAATTTCTCAGCAGACTAATCAGATATCCCTTCTCTACTAAATCAAACCTGCCTGCACTATATCAGAATGAATAAGACCATCTATTTAATTTTCCAGGCATTAAATAATTAAAGCTTCCTTGAAGGAGAGGACGGTAAGTTACTGCCACTGGTGAACAGATAATGATAGAGATGTACTTTCTTTAGGGAAACATACAGAGGATGAAATATCTCCTCTCCATGTATGCCACAGTTTATCTCTATGCTTTGCATTTATTACTAATGAATACTACTAATTAACTGCGCTAAAATACCTCTCAGGGGAGTGCTACATATCTGAAGTGTGATAGTGTCAAGTGGATCATTTCAGGGTACGCGGAGCTGCTGTCAGTATCCCACTGAGAGCCCACAGGAAAGCACTGTGCTGGAAAGCAGCATGAAGAGCGCTGTAAGAGTTGATCCTCCAGCCAAGGACTGTGCCGTAGACACGTTACCGTTGTGATATGCTGACGCAGAGCAAAGCCACCCCTAAAATCACAGCCCTGTCATGCCATAAGGAGTGAAGAAGGATCCCAGGTCTCCTTTTTTCAGGACTGACTCCTCTATTCACATTTTTGAACCCTCTATACTGAGACATTTGTAGGGACCTGAAGATCAGTTAAGATATGAGGGGGGAAAAAAAAAAAGAGAAACTTTTAGAAAACACTGCAAATAACATCAGAATTTTGTTGTGGAGTTCAGTGATCTTTGTGTAGCTACCTGGAAGAAGCTTAAGTGTCCTGATGTTTTTCCTCAGTATGTAAGAGAGATGCAATGAGATTCGCTCAGGAAAGAGAAGTTACCATACGGGAAGTCATGGCACACCATCCATTGAGACGGAGATAAAAAATTGAAGTCAGGATGTATTTTGATGACTACAATCATCATGATGAAGGGCATATGAAGCTGACCTGCAGGCCCTTCCTTGATGAGACTGTATCCATTCTTGGAGAGTGGTTATTCAGCAGCTTTTAACTTCTGACTGTCAGACCCTGGAGTAAAGAAAAGGACTTCCCTCAGGCCAGTTTCAGAAAATACTCTGTCTGGTCACTCTGGTGTCAGGTTTTGCTGGGCAGAGGGAGGACGCCTAAGCAAGGGTCTTGCCCCACTGGAACCGTAAGAAACTGCTGGGCAGAGCCAGGGCTGGGAGTGTGCCCTTGCTCTTGCCACTGGATGATCATTGCCCAGCCAGCGCTCTGCCCAGACAGGTGAGTAAAATCTGCATATGATCGGGTAGAGGGAAAGGAGAAAAAGGCTTCTGCTTCTCTTCCCGAATGCTGCGATGTCTCCTTAGGACTTGCCTGGCTTCTCCTGCTGCAGAACAGAGTTGAGCACCACACTATAGACCTCACAGTGTTTAATATACTTCTCCTCACAATGCTTTTTTAGGATGGTAGGTTAGATTTTTCCTTCAGGAAACAGACTGTCCTCTAACTTCACTGTTGTATCTGAAGCTTATTCCCACTCATCTTCACCTTCAAGATAATCAGACTTGGGCCATTAAAATGATCCAAACATTCTTATTGATGAATATTGGATAATTTGCAATGAAACTGAGTGTAAATTCCAAATAGTAACCTCCAGGATTATATATGGAAGTTCATTATAAAAGCCAATTTTTGCTCATCTTTTTTTTCTGGTTTTAGATGTTTCAGCCATTCAGGAAAGGGAAAAAACCACCAAGCTAATAATTATCAGTGAATAGCTGAAGCAAAGTTTCCCACTAGCTAAAAAGTCTGTTAGATTGATTAACAGACATAGAATTGAGTGTAATTGGTGTATTTCCAAACATCAAGTTGGCTATTGAAAATATTGAACCATTAAAAATAAAGCCATCCTAATAATGAGGAACTATGAAAATGTCAATGATACTGTCTCCTGCTTTTCCTAACCTTGATCTCACTTTACTCTCTTTAGTACATTTTGACTTTTGCCTCTTTGTTCCGTATAACATGTAAAGTGCTGCTGCCTATGTTTAGACTGATAGCATTTGTCTGAAGTAGAAAAAAGTCAGCAAATGGAAGGTCCTATATTTACTGGTGATGAGATGCTGAATACTTGGGGTGTTTGTCTCTATATCTATCAAAATTTTCTTCTCAGTCATAACCAAATCTTCCTATTTCTGATTCCCTTCCTATCCCCATATATTCAAAGTGAGGATGCTGCTGCTTCCAGGTTAGCTCTGGACCTTGCCATGGGTTCAGAACAGGAAGGGAAAGGCTGTGAGCCTGCCCAGGAGGCAAACGAAATCTTTCTTCCCAGGAAATGTGTGGAAGCAGGAGGTATTTCTTACGCAGGGAAAGGCACAGATCATATTCTTTGGGGGAATGCCTATTTTTGGAAACATTTAAATCAACTGGTGCCACCTTTTGGCCCTACGGAGTTCTCTGGTTATCTAAATGCCAGTGCTCCAGGTCAGGTCTCTGCTAGTAGCTGGCTGCATGTGGGAGGGACTACTGCGCCCAGAGGGCTGGGGGGAAAACAAATGAGAGACTTGTAGCTCAAGGAACAGGAGATACCGGTGAGAAAAGACAGTGGAGAAAAATTGAATTCCAAACAAGAAGACAATAGGGATCATTGTGTCAAAGTCAAGTGCCTATTTTTCAGGCTGGTCTGCATCTGGCCCTTCAGCCCAGTTAGTGTCTATTTTTTTCTCTGAAGAAATTTACTTTCAGAAACCTTCAGTCTCAGCCTAGCACATTTAGGATTCAGGGTAGTTAAGTGGGCAGGATGTAAGGAGAGGGAGCCATAGTCTGCTTGTGTGTGTGAATACATCTCTGACAGATTCAGTAACTAAGCATGGGGATAAAAACCAGTATCACCTTACGAAACCTTGTGAGCAAACCATCCTACCTCCTGTTACAGCTGTAAATGCAATCGCATGGCTCCCAGGAATCCTCTTTATTAAGATTTTTTGGTAGCCTGGAGATTGCATGGTACAGTATTCTTTCCATTTAAACTAGGTAGTGTAGTTGTGATTTATAAAAAAGTAATAAATGATAATGCTGCATGTCTTAGGTAAATACACCAAACAGAAAGGATGGTATGATCCTGTTGAAACATGCTGTCCAGCAAGACTGACACATCAGGGGATGGACAGGAGAAAATGATCTTAAGAGTATACTACGTATAATATCACCTTCCAAAGAAGATAAAAACCTGGGGAAAACTGGCTTCCCTGGCTGTTCAGGAATTTTATTGGTCTCTTTTGTTGTAAAGAGGGAGATCTAGAGAGGAATATTACGAAGATACATCAAAGCTTCTCTACTTGAGTTGCAGCTTCAGGAATTCCCCAGGATGGTAATCCACATCTGATTAATTGGGTTCTACATCTCTTTAATCAATACTCAGAGAATTTGTCCAGCACAGCCAACAGCCTTTTGTTTCTGTTAGAAACAAGAAGTAGATACTGTTCCCAGCCCTTCCACAAACAGGTGTGCAGCCATGGCCACAGGGCAGCTGTGCAACCTCTGTGTGGTGAGTCTCAGTCCCTGTATGTTACTGGGGGTCTTGGTCCCCACCACTTTGAAAGGGCAGCCTCCACAAGTGCCTCCTGGGTTGCCTCCCTCCGCACATGGAGTAAAAATTTTACTGTATCTAGTGGCAAGGTTGGGCGGGCATGGGGCATCATTAGTACTCAAACAGGCAATTTCCAGCCATGCCCTGTGCCTGTACACCATGGCTCACTGACTGGGAAGTCAAATCTGATTTTAAAGGTTGTTTTGGAGCACAACTCAAAATAAAATTCAGGCCTATCTGTTGTGAATTCAGGCTGCCGTGCTGTTTTAGTTGATCTCTGTATTTATACTAACACATTAACTCCCTTGTCATTGTGGTTTTTAATCTTACATGCAATTCCTTTATATTACAGACATTTTGTTTTAATCTAGGTGAACAGTCACCATTTTAATCTACTGCACATATTTTAATCCATTAGCTGATGACTGTCTGATAGAAGAGCAGAAGAAAATAGAATTGGATCACTACAGTTATTGGGGAAAATACCTCAGTGACGTTCATATGAATTATTCAGTTTGCTTCATAATCCACAAAGCTACAATCCCTTTATTGTGTGACAAAGCCAATACATTATGGACTATGGAAAAGAGCAGTCGTATCGGAAAAATGAGGCTGTGTTAATATCATTGCTTTCCTTCAACATTCCTTAAAATCTATCCTGACTCTTTAAGAGATCATAGTACTTCATCTTTCCCCATCAGGGACAGTTACTTCTGTAGCAGACCTTTACACACTATAAAATACGTTTGCCAAATACAGGGTAAGCATTAGCTTTCCAGGTCCTGCTTCAGCTTCCCTTGCATGTGTATTTTTCATTCTTGTCTGAGGACGGACAAGCTTGTGTATCATTGCCCTGCAGGGGAAGAGTTAATTAAATTGCTCGTAGTCTTGCCAGTATCAGAATGACCCAACGCTGCATTTACATCTCTGTCACAGTGACAACATTGTGCAATATAGGGGATATGGAATGCAGTACGATTTGTCAGTGGTTTTATGTGCTTATAAGACATACTAATGGCAAAATATCTTGCTGACTGAATTCCTTTTGATATGTAAAATATTAATTTGGGAAGACTTGTATATAGCAAGGACTGGGCTAAACTGTAGCACTGTTCTATTCAATACTCAACTGCAGGATGTGCATAAGGCTTTTATTCATTATATTTCTTACTGGCAGGAAAAACTTTAAAATTTGATACATAACTGCACATTTCTTTTTAAGCATCATGTGGCTTAGCAAGTCTCCATCAGCCATCTGAGCTCCCATAACCAGTGCTGTATGTACTTTCAGTCCAATTAAAAAATTAAATGCATTACTTCAATCTGTGTTGTTGTTCTTGTCTCCATACACTGACTGTGACTAACCGTTTTGTTACTCTATTTTTCAATAAAGACATATTTGTTCTGCCACCCATGATATCTTAAAAATGCTTCTGTTTTCAGGTAAAGAGACTCGGTGTCAGTTTCTAAGACACCAATGTTTAACACAAGTCTTTACATACTTCATTTTAAAGGAGAAAAACAAAGAAACTTCATTCTCCACCAACACAGGAGAAGCGCTGTTGTTGGTAGGAGGTTTGTTACGTCCCTTGACTATCATCAGGAGACATGCAGTCGATGTGCACGTGTCATTGCAACCACCTCACGGGATTAGATTACTTTGCCAGTCTCTATTGTTCTCACACTGAAACTCTCAACAAAAAAGATGATGGCAGATATATACTCAGGAGTTCATAGATGTATGCTTCTAAGCACCTAGAGCATCAACATATTGCCAAGTTAACTAGAATTTAGTTTAATTAAAAAAAAATCCTTCCTGGTTTAAGATTTCGTAACATCTTTAATTTTTATGAGAAAAGAGACTATACAAAGCCCAGGCTGATGTGGGAGTAGTCAGTGAAGAACACAACTCCTTCAGAAACTCAAGTGCCCTCAGCCGTACCATTCCATTCGCAGCCTTAAATCCGCTGATTTCTGGGAATAAACAACTAAACCCAGCATTCTGAGTGAGCAAACAAAAATCAAGCAAGCAGCTACAGTGGCAGAGAGACTTCAGGTGGCAGAATTCAAATATTCAAAGAATTTGCTGTTATAATTAAAAAATACTAAGAACACTGCTCAATTACCCACAGTTCCTAGACCCGCCAGAGCACACATGTAAAATGATGCTTTGTTCAACAAATCCTGTCCAGGGGAGACACTCTGGTACATCTTCACTAGGTTTATAGTGGTTGAACAGTTTTTCCTGAAGCTTTGTACCCTGTGGTTTCCTCCCAGAAAATGACTCTTTCTGCAGTCCATCAAGCAGCTAAAATTGTTCATAACAGCCCACATCGATGGCAGCTATTAAGACTTCACTCATTTCTTTTCCCCTTCAGCACTTCATACAGCAAATGGCCCAGCGATTGACTTCATGCAGGCAGCAGTTTTAGGGAAATGGAGATGCTCTGAGACAGTTTCCTTGAGGTGGTTTTTTCCCTGACCATAGGAGGTTAGTCTCACATTGCTGAAATGCTGTATCCTGGTATAAAAACTCTACACTTCAGATGTCAAAATAAGCACTCTCAATGCAAGTAAATGACTAGGTGACATACCACAAGTACGCATTTCAGTGAGTTTCGGTTTCAATTTGTGTAAATGTTTGACTCCTGAGCTTAAAATGTACCCCTGCAGCTACACTCCCTGTACATTTTTTTTGTCAGCTCCATTTTAGAGCTGGCCAGAAATTGAAAGAGCCCAGTAAAAAGCAGGTGGTAGGAAGACTGAAGCACTTGGCAGCTGAGGCAGATAGAAGAAGAAGTGAGGCTCAGGGGGTGCTGGGAATATCCTCACACTTCCCAGAGGTCAAGGAGATCAAATGGGTCATAGGAGAATAAATAGTCAGAGGTTAAGGTTCCCCAGAGGCTATTTCGGGTTTAGGGCCAAAACTGTCTGGATCCAATATACAGTCTTGAGGAAAACAAGGAAATATCTGCCTTTATGCTTTTGCAATGCAAGCATGTCAATATTTTCTTGGCAATATGCTCTTGGCTTACCCAGCTTATTTCCAGTTTCCATAGTACTTGCAGCTGCTGAGGATTATGGCAGATGCAGTAACAAGTTGATGAACACTGTGGATGAAGTCCCCCAGCGGGAAAGTTCAGGTTGCTTGGCTTATTTATTGAAGATTTATCTGTTGCCGATAGCAGCTGCGTCCTTACACGCTAACTGCATTCCGATTTTAATTGTGTTGAGTCTCCTTAATTGTTAGTCAGATGGGGTAATCATAAATGCAAAATATGGAGGATACGCACAGTATGTCTACGATTTCTTAGTCATCGACCTGACGTAGAAAAGTATTGGGCACAGTGATTTAAAGGTCATTTCAAAACATGAGACCTTTGATTTTGAGCATTCACTGACTGAAGAAATAAAAAGCCGTGCCAGATTTTGAATATTCAGTAGTCATTGTTTTTGAGTAAGAAGTAGTTTTGTTCCGGTTTTGGCTTCTTGAATAAGAGTAGCCATGCACAGAAACTCAGTTTTGAACCTGAAACTGGTACAATGCTCTTTTCTTGACGTTTCTCTCCCACAGAAAATTACAGCTTTCAAACGGTTCGGCCAAGTTGCGCTTTAGAATACAAACAGGTCTTTATCTCAACACGAGTCAGTCCCCCTTCTGCGGGTGCACGCTTCTTAATTTCCCGTGGTAGCAGATGCTTTCCCTTACAAGGTTCTTCCTGGCTGGTTTCCTGTCTTCTCCATCTGCCCAACTGTTTGTGCAATGGAGAGAAAGAGCCCTCCAGTCATTAATGAGGAAAACAACTCCATAAATAAAACAGCCAAGGTTTAGTCTTCTGAAAAAAAGCAGAGAAGGCAGCTGTTAATCACAGTTGGGCAAGGAAAGAACTTTGCATGTTGAAAAAATGTCAAAGTACTGTAACTTCCTCCCCCAACAAGAAGACAGAGCAAAATATCTGATTAACAGTGAACTGCAGTGTTTCATGGACATTTACTACCGCAAGGCAAGAAGAATAAGGGGAATGAACTGAAAGCAGAGGTGAAATGCTGATTTCCTGTGTGTTATTAGCAAAGTGGGAAATAAGCCTTCCTTGTAACCTCAAATCTTATTTTTCTGAAGAAAATGTGATGATTTTAGAATTCTCAGCTATGTCTGTTAGTTGTAGGGTTTACACTGTTCTGAAACATGAAATTTCTTCACAAGGGTAAAAATGTATTATACGTACCCGAGTTCACATGACGGCCTTCAATGGTATCACTTGTATTTTCTGTTGCAATTCAAATGTACTCATACGCGAAGCAGGACCACGCACTTAGTGAAATGAAGAAATAAGGATACAGAGAAAACAACTATGGGAGTCCCACAGTGATACATTAGATTAACTTTTTGCCATTAGTCTTGGAAAATTATGCTGATGCTGCTTTTCCTAGGGGCACAGAAAACCTCCAGCTTGAAAATAGCAGTTCAACGGGTGCATCAGCTTTTTTTTATGGTTGAGTTATATGTGACAGATGGCAACAGGTAGAAGCACAGTTTACTTCTCTATTGATGAAAGATAACAGGGATTTGCGAGAACATTGTTTTCACATCTATGAAGCACCCACAGCTCAGCACAGCCCTCCTTATTTTGCAATCACTTGTCTGATTTCGGTCTGTTTTTACATGGTGTACAGCACAAAAAGAAAAGGGCCTCCTGAATGAGAGAGATTGATCAGAAACGCATTATCTTTCCTACACCGAGTTGTGATGTGGCTGTTTCATGCCGAATGGTCAAGGTCCCATTTGCTGATAGCAGTAAGCTGACCTTGCTTCTTCAGCAAAACTTCTCCCAGAGATTTAGATAGAGTGGAAAATTAGCAGCTTTCTAATCTAAGGTGACTATAATCTAGCTTGTCTGGAGCTGTTGCAGTACGTAAAACCAGACACCAGAGCGTCACGTAATTTCATGTAGATGCAGATTACTCTTCTGTCCCTTTCCCACAGCCATGGGAACTTACTTCTCCCACCTTTTGCAGGAGAAGAGCAGAAGACGGAGGGCTAGTATCCTACATGGGTTCATATAATCGGGCACCACATTTCTCTCATTACGTGACCTGATGCAGGGAGTGTTTGAGGATTTTTAAGTAAATAATAGTTTGCCCTAAGCCGACTGGCACGGCACAAACTGCAGACTTTCCCTTTGTACTTCCACCAACAAATGGAAATAATCTTACCTTCTAGGCCAGGGATCCCTGCTGCACTTCTACAAATTTCAGTTAAGTCAAAATGAATCTTTCAGAACGCCATCATATCACGACGTAAGCATTGAGTGAGGATGAATATTTTCTTTCAGTTAGTGTCTGTACTAACTTGCTTTACTAAAGAGTTGCTTTTTCTCATTTGTATTTTAGCTTCCGGCTACTTTTACAGGATATTTTTACAACCTGTGTTCATCTAAAGAGCTTTTAAAATAAGCTGTTCGCTGTGCAGGTTCATACGGACATCGGTAGAGGACACTTGTTCTGAAGGACTAGCCCTCCTCCATCTATTAGATGGTGAGATGGCAGGTGAGTGTGTAGGAGGATAGAGAGGCAGCGCTAGAAACGAGTCAGTACTAGCATGCTCAGAGGACCCACACTCCTCCCGCCAGGCTTGACTGTCTGCCACCAACTACTCCCAGAGAGCCAAGTCATGGACATATACTTCCAGAGATCAGAAGAAATATGGCTTTCCAATACACGTTTCAGCCTTCAGTGGAAGGTATTTAGCAAAGAATAAGCTGTCACAGGTCATTGAAGTTTTGCAAATTTAAAGCAAGGGGAATTAAAAAACAAGGAGGATGGACCCATCATGTGCTGCAGGCCTGAGCCTGGGGCTTTGTTCGGGGAAAATTCCACAGATGTAATATTGAAGACAGACCTGACCTTTAGAAAACATGTATCCAGAACTATGTACAATGTTCATTAAAATCAGCTTTGATTTGACTGGGGCTTCTGTGTTTTAATTCTGTTCCATCTTTCCTGTCTTCTGAGGGTAATAAATGGCAGCAAGATTTTCTTGCCACCAGCTTTGAATCTAATAGTTAAGATTGATTGAACCACTGAATAATTTACTCAATGAATTTCATACTGTTTTTGAAAGACTTATCTCCAAGAGTTGTTCTTCACTTTCCATACAGTTCTGCAAGATACGTGCTAGAGGAGTTCCTAACAAATTTGTTGGAAGTAAAAGCAATTGCTGTTAGCAAACAGCCTTCAAAGAAACATATGTTCATCCATTTTAGTCCTGCCTGTGTTGTATATCTAAAATTATAATGTGTTTTCACTGGAGAAGAACCCACGCTGTTAAATCAGTCAATAGACTGTAACAGGATGGTGCCAGCCAAGAAAATGCATTTTGTGAGAAGCGGACACCTCTGGCTCTTCTGGAGATAATCAGCTTGGCCATTGAAGACAAGTCATGCAGCTCTTCTGGGAAGAAACATGTATTAAACGAAATGCCAGTTTAAATACTTCAAGAATGATTCCTCCTTCCATAGAATCATCAATTTTCAACTTCTGTTAATGGTTTTAAAACCTGCCTTAATAAAGCCAGTAGCTCAGAGAATTATTTCATTCAGTTGCATGAAATGTCATGCATCCATGGAGAGAAACTTAAGTGTCTCCAACTCCACAGAATCAGGTCAGTGTTTCCATCCTCCTAGCAAGACAGATTGTTTCTACAGCAGAGGATTATTTTTGGGTGGTGGTAAAGAATAGAAGTGTAAAATTCTGAAGATTTCAACAACACTGAGGAGATTCTTCACCCAGAAACAACAGTGTAGGAAAGACAGAAAAGAGTCTATTTTGTGTCCATTAGTGTGGTATCTCTCACATGTCCTGATACTTCACTGACTCCAGTTCTAGAATAAAATCAAGTACTGGGATTTCCAAGGCAATCGCTATTGCTTTTTTTACTACGTGTCCACCTCATAGTGTGTGGAAATGAGAGTTTCTCTGCTTCTTTCATGTCTCTGCTGTTTAATCCTCCCATAAATTGGCATAGCTCTCCTCCTCTGTTGACCCACAATTACTTATCTGCTTACTCAGAGGCAACATGACTGACTTAACAGACGGTGCCATCCCTCCTGGGAACATATACAGAACAATGTGCAACAAGCCTGGTGTTCCAAAAATTACATATCTTAAATATATTTTAAATATATTGCCAGGTGGGGAAGCAGAGACCATAGAGAATAGGACTCACTTGTCTTTAAGATGGGATATATGCCCTGCTTTACTAAACATGTGCAGCAGATGGAGCGGAGAATGCAAAAGCCTACCCCTCGGTCAGGGACACGCAGAGGCAGACATTTAGATGCCTAAAAAACACTGATGACAGAAACTTCTGTGCCAAGAACTGGAGGCACATCGGTGCCTTAAAGCAGAACTTCGTCGAAGTCTATGTAGACATCCCACTCTAGAGTCTTACCCCAAATCGGTAGCAATGTCATGTTAAATAGTGGAACAGTGTTCAGATTTTCTGGCATACCGGCCTGGTAATTTGCCTGTATGGTTCATCTACATCGTTTCTTTCCTGCCCACCTTAAGTTTTGTTCATGCAGTGACAGGGAGCCTTTGTTTCATGCTTTCATTTCAAGATTAAAGCCATTCATTTATGTCCATAAATTAATTTAATCCCGAACTGATGTTGAATCTGCAGATATAATGCAAAATTTCCTCCTATCCTAATGACTTCTTTGCTTCTGGAAGAGAATATTGTTTCTTTTAAGAATCTGTGGTAATTAATACAAGTAGACAGCGTTCCTAATTGCTTCAGAAGCCAACAACAACACGGTGTTACCGTCTTGTGTCGAGAAACAGTAGAGGGATTCCTGAGAAGGCATTTTCCTCCTATTCATTTAGGTGCTTGTCTCGTTTTTTCCCCTGCGTCTTCCCTCATTCCTTTTAGCGGAACAGCTGAACAGCCTGTTACAAGACTTTTCATCTTCTCAGGAGTACTCAGAGGATACGGACACAGGCAGTGTTTGTTTTCACCTGGAGAAACTGATGTCCTCAGCATCTTTTCTATAATAAGTTGATTGCTTTCCTAGCTAGGATTTTTCAGTCTCTCTCCTAATAACTCAGTTATAAATGTACCACCTTTCGTAAGGCTACCCTGGAGAGTCAGACACTGCCATTTGGCAATACTCTTCCCGTGAAGGCCATACACTTGGCTTCCATGGCAGCTGGTCCTGCTTTTGCGAAAGCACTGCCTTTGAGTTATCTTCAATCTCTTTGAGACATCAGCTAATTTGGGGAGGAACATGGCTCTATTTGTGAACGGAATACACCATTAATTCCCCACTCTTCCACTATGCCATGCTGTGGTAGAGTCAGATTTCTGTACCTCTGGCATACAAATCACCGGACAAGTCAACGCAAGCTACGAAATCGTGCATAGCCAACGCTCAGAACAGAGGTGCGGGAATATCTTATTTTGACCTAGAAAAGTAGAAGACTAAGACACGGTTCCCCAGACTTTTCAAGCCAATGTATTTGCAGGAAGCTAATTAAAACTTTCAATGAGCAATCATGTAAGAAATCTCCTGAAACCTAAACTTATGTCCCTGGAGCACAAATAACATAATGTGTCTCTGTGACCAACCACAACCCTGCAGTGCATCCTGAATGTCTCATTTCTAAATAAATTCGTAATAGAAATAAAATTTAATTTCATAAACATCCAGGCATATAATTCCAATATGAAATTGAATTTGCAGATATTGTACTAAAAGAAGAACACAACATTCACTGGTATAACTACCCTTTACTGTTCACTCTTTTCTCACATGTTGCAAACTCTGAAGCAAATTAGGACTTGAAACACAAGTTCCTCTTATTATGCCTTAAGCACAAGACTATCCCTTTTTTTCATTTATGCTAAAAATCATGTCATTAACTACTTATTCCCACCCACAGAAGAGTAAGGAAAACGTCACGAATTTTTGGCTAGTCAAGAGGAAGGTATAAGAAACACGTATTGATCTAAAGGATTGTTTTGTAATAATGTGGCTAAGACAAAATCTCTTCAAGGAAGTGTTTTATTGCTGTCTGCAAAGAATTTATTTTCAGCAAGAGGAAATGAGTGCAGATGTAGTAGCACTGCCAGGGCTACTACCTACTGAATTTTATTCTCTTTGACCACAGTGACACCTTCACTTGATGGTCTGCGAAATAAAACAAATGCAGTCACATTTCACGCACAAATCTGTGTGTTACATCCCCTCTGCCTCATCCTCCACCGCCACCTCAGCTAATCACTCCTGTTTCCTCTGAGTCCTCACTGTAGTGTTTCAATGACAAGCAGTTAAAATCTGTGCTTGGCATACATCAGTTACTGCTTCCTGGTACACGGGAGGAACTCCCGCACTGGCGGCAGGTGTGTTCGGCAGCAACCAAGGATGGCAGCTGCTGCAGACAAAGACTCTTTTCAACAACCTCAAAGACAGAAGGAGGTAGATTATATTTATCAAACATTGTTATTAAAGATGATGGAGTGAGCATTGTTTGTGCACTTTCTCTGTCAAATTGGCCACTTCAGGAAAAAAAAAAAAAAAAAAAAAAAAAAAAAAAAAAAAAAAAAAAAAAAGAAGAAGAAAGCAAGCATTTGTTAGTTATAAATGCTCATTAACAGTCAGTTGGAACTACATATGCTTAATGAGTTAGCGATCTGCAATCATGAAGTACCTCTTCGGGCCAGAATCTTTCACCGGCATCTGTTTACAGAGCTATCTGTTGTTTGCAGGATTTATAACCAGGAGCACTTTTGCAGCATGAGACATCATTCAGACTGCATGACACAAGAAGTTTCTGTCATCGTATTTGTGAAAGACGTGGCTGAGGACTTCTTTTTGGCCTTAGCGAGTCTTTTTTTCTGTGTCTTCCTAAAGTAATGGCCCATTTATAAGTAACTGCCTGTATGAGGTATGGCTGTACGTTCTTCTTGGGAGTGAATGAAGTACAAAGAGGCGTTACTGCGCTGTTCAGATGTTTCCTACCAAAATGGGAAGGTTTGCTGTAATTACGTGAGCCAACATAGATTTCTGTGGCAGCCATGTCCCTCTCTGGACTGTCCCCCAACTTCCTGTTCTGGTCAGCAAAGAAAAATCAGCATTTCTAGAGCACAATTTATCTCAGTCTGATGTTTCCTTCTAAATTAAAGTGAACTGCATCCTTAGATGCCTGTGTCTTTTCATGGACAAAGTTGGCTGAGAATGACCTCTTTGCACCTCCTCTGTCCACACCTTGTAGACTGGCTCCCTGCTATCAAAGAGGGAGCTTAGTGACCGAGCTTATAGGTCCCCTCAGGCGGACCCTAAAGTTGGGTAAGATGAACCCTGGTGCTCCTGGCTGTTTGTTCCTGTGTTTTCAGAAGTGTTTGCAAACTGTGTTGTCTGCTTTTCATATACCTTTTGGTTTATTCTTACCTTGGCCTGGCTTTAGCTAAAAATGATATTTAGGTAACTGCTTTATGTTAAATAAATCCATCCTTTCTCAGACATTGAAAAAAATTGCAAGAGAGTGAAGGACAGGAATATCCTTTGGGTTACAGAAGACTGAACTGTGTAAAGCATTAGACATATAACAAGGACTTATAAGAAGTTGCAGACTCCTTGTTTTCCTTTCTCTTCTCTCCACTTGATTATTTTGCTAGTGTTTTGTTCCCTTCCTTACCAGATCAATACTACACCTAGTTAAATTATACATTGCACACTATAAGCAGGAGTTGGAAAAGGGGAAGGGAGCTACAACTGCAAAGCTCTCACCCTGATATCAAAATAAACTTCCACCTCCCAAATCAACCTCCCAAATCCAACTTTATCTCTCCAAAAAGACTTAACATGTTGCTATTAACCACTGCTTTGAAGGAAATAACACCCGATCCTTCTGTAACGGCTTTTGACTCTAGTTTGCACAGGGGTTCTGCACCAATACCCCTGCCTCACCTCTTCTGTTCAGACAGAGGGAGAGGCATGGTCATGCAGCAATTGCTGAGTCAAGAACTGAACTCAGGAGTCCTGAATGTTAGTTCAACACACAATCCACTGCCTGCAAAAAGCCAAAACAATATCTACATGAAATTTGTTATTATTTTGCTTAGGGATCAAACAGAAGAGAGTTTGAGTGGGTTCTTCAAATGCTCAGTGAATTTCCTGCTAAAATCTTTGTCTCTCTAAGCAGCACTTACTTCTTTGCAAGAGACAGATAGACATGGAACTGAAATTTCCTCAACTTCTCTGACATTTGCTGGATGCCTCACGGCACAGACAATGAGGTTCACTGTTGATACAGAAACTGCAGTGTGGGCAGCCAGGGAAAATAATTTCTAAAAGGGGCAAAATAGATATCTCAGAAAATCAATAAGCTCTACTATAGGGAGTATGTTTAGCAAGACACGGTGTTTGCAAAAGCCCAGCCTCCACAACTGCTGCTCAAGGGGGAGAAAATCAATTGTCATTCAACCCGATCTTGTTAGCTGAGCTCCTGCTTTCTGAGAGAGACACTTCTCAGAGACGGGCAGTTTGGGAAACAATGATGCCGTGCTGAGTCTTGGGCAATCAGCAGCATATCATATACATATTGATGACTTTGGATGACAGATGGAATAATTCAACTGGCCTGATCCTTATCTGGCTCATTTGTTAATGGTATCAATTAACGTCATTAGTCCAATGCAAGTTAGTTTGAGAAGGAAGCTTTGCACAAATACAGGGCTGATACCAGGCATTCAGGTAGAAATAACACAAGCGAATAAATACATTTTCATCTGATGAAAATATGTGCTGAAATTCATGGTATGCCAATAGTCCATTAGGCTGATATCTGACGCAGTAACTCTGGTGCATGGTTGGTCATCCCTTGGTCCCCGTGCTGCTGTAGAGTGAGTCACGTGATTAACCTGAGAGCCTGTATGAGTGATGGGGGAAGCTGTGCTGCGATTTAAGCACAGTGTTGAGGCACTTAAGAAACTGGCTGGTCTTGGCGACGTGGAGCCAACACACGGCTCTGTGCTGAGATGGTTACTGGGAGTGAGAATAGGGGATTTATTCTCTTGAGGGGAGACACAGTCCTGCTCTGAATGGAGAGAGGCCACTGTTCAGTAATGAAAGCTTTGGCGCGTTGGATGCTCTCTCCTCAGGTCAGAGCAGACATGCTAAGCATCTTAGCAGTATCACGGACAGTAAGAAGCTTTTGGCAAAAATACGGAAATATCTCTTTGAATTAGAATTATATTTAAAGGTAGCAAAATGGTTTTTACACGGAGACATTTAATATCACTGCCCCCCAAAAGGAGTCAGTCTGCAGCTTACTTCAGTTTGCCAGAACCTTTCCCTCTTTCAAATAGCAGATGGAGCAGACACCAGTTTGTTAGCACTACAGCTCAAATATATGAATCAAAAAATGGTAACCGTAAACAGAGAGTTTAAATTCCTTTGTTCAAAAATGGGCAGTGGGCGTTGTGCTATGGAGCTGAAATGTTCTTTTCCTCTCTGCAATTCACTGTGAAAATTTTAATGCTGCCGCAAATTAAAATACTGACTTCTGCTCTGCTTTGGGAAGAATGGAGTGTTTGTGCCTCTGGGGATTCTGAAGAAAAATTACTCGGGTAAGCTATACATGACTTGGCAGTAACTGGGACTGATGTGGTCATATTGACATAACAGAAGTCTAAGAAATATGTCCCGCCACAAGTATACCGACTTTGGAATAACTTCTCCCAGCTTTTTAACATGTTTTTTTCCAAATTTCTACCTTCTCATTTCCTGTGTTTCATGCTAAATACCTCTAAGCCTTTGAGCACAGCTTCGGAGTTCACCTGGAAGCTAGTTCAGGTTAAGCTGAGCTTATATGTAAATTCACAGCCCAGGTGAGTCAATGTTAGCTTATCCAAATAGGCAAGCCTGCAGGCAGAGCTCTGTTACAGATGCAGTAAGTGACTGGCTTCACTCCAAGGATTCATCAGGTCACCAAGGCCAGGCTTCTAACTCCCCCAGCCCAGCCTGGCTGGCTGGTTGGCAGAAGTTCAGGGAGTATTGCATCCCCAGATTGCTTCCCTATCGGAAAAATGAACCTCTCCAATGAACTGGCTTATCACCTCTACCTTCAAGACCTCCTCTTCAGTCACTTTGTTACTAGTTCACACTGCTACACATCCAAATCGGAAGCAAACCTTTGGTTAAGCAAACACAAGCATTGGAGATGTAATTCCCTTTAGCAGTAGTAAGATAATACTTCTATATATAGTGATGCGCGTCACCAGAGTGATCATTTCTATATACCTGGTGCTGAAGCATTAATGCTTGCACGACTAGTTGTTTCAGTTGAAGTCTTTATACACTTTAAAAGATGTCTTGTTCACAATAATCAGTTACGGGCATTTATGGGTTTTATATGTTTTAGTTATATGATGCATACACAATTATTCACCGTGAATAACTCATGACCTTCCACAGCTTTTGAGATGTAACATCCTCATAGCATAACTAATGGTTTCATTAACACAATCTAGCCGTGCATACCTCTTTGTTACAGGGTTATTTATTTTGTTAGGCCCTAAAACTGCCTCCTTTCATAGTTGTATTCCTTTAGTAATGAGCAATTAGCCACTGGAAATGTTTGTTTATAGCCCAGGGGCCGCTGACTTCCTCCTGTGCATTCTCAAAACCTTTCCCATCCTCTTGTGAAAGTTCACTCTGCATGTTCTTATTTTAGGATTATTGAGAGTTTAGACTACATGGCAATGGTCATTTAGAATAATATATGTAATCCTTCGGTACGTATTTGCTATTAATACCTGCAGGGGTAGCACTAGCACATTATCAAAAATTGCTTTACAACAATACACAATGTACAGCCACTCTTCCAAAGTGGCTGATAAAACTGGAAAACTGTTACCAACTGACATGTCACCTTCTTTTACGCAGCTGTTAACCAGCTTTGCTGCTGTAATACTCCTCCTGTGTCCTTCCAGCTGCTCACTTCTGAGAAGTGAGCTTGCTCAACTGCTGGTTCAGGTTTTGAGTTTCTGCACTTCTCTTCTTTCACATCAGTCATTTTGGATGGCTGCCTTTTGCTTACATATTTTTGCATGTTATTCCACTTCCCATTTCCCACATCAGGCTTTTTTTGCCCCTTTATTTTCCTACCCTCCCAAGCAGTTATCCTGAATACTAAAAAAGTTATTTGGTTTGGAGTCTATGTTGTCCTTGCTGCTGACTTTGTAACTGGGATATTTGTTTATCAAGGCTGGCATCTTCCTTGTTCTCTCACATAGGCTTTCTATTTGTTTCTGCAGAAGGTAATATAAAGTTTGCAATGAGCACCTGAAGGTGTAGCAGGGACATGTGGGCAGGCTGCCAATATTTCCTGCTCAGGAATCAATTCTCTTTGATTGCATTTAGTTCACTTTGTAATCAGTCTGAATAGGCAAGTAAATACTTCTCTGGGCCCAGGGTCAACAAGATAAGAATCATTAAAATATTATCTCCATACAGTGCTGCTGTAAAAAAAAAATGTTGCTAGAGGGTGACATTTTCCACACTTTCAAAGACTGTACAAAAATCACAAGCTATTGTCCTGAAGAATATTAAGCTCCTCACCTGAATATAAATTTTCATTTTTTTTCTGACAAACATCAATGGTAATTTCATCTGGTTTTGCAAGTGACCTGATCACTACCAAACACTCCATTTCAGCAAATCCTCCAGAACTTTGCTCCATATGACCATAGCATTGGTCAACAATTCATAGCTGGTATTATAGACTGATGGCATCCTGAAACTCATCTGTTGGCATCCCCCAACTCACTGTCAGCCCAGGACGGTTGGTCCACAACTTGGAGATGACCTGTGCAAGTTGTATCACCGATGGAATGGAGTTCTGATGCCCATTTAGCTGCTCTAAGGGCACCAGAAGGCATTGCTCTCCCCAAAATCTCTCCAAAGTGGGAGCTGGGGAGGGAAGTGTCTCTTTTCCAGCCATCAAGGAACCTCCAGGATGCTCTGACACTGAGAAATTGGAAAACTGTAGGAGAGGTGCATCTCTGATTGCTTGCAATTCCCTTTACAAGGCTGAGCAACATACACTTCTCTTACGATGTGCTTTGAAAAAAAAGAGCTGCCTTGGTTCAGAGGGCAGGTGCGTACAGCAGCTCAAAAGGGAAAAAGAAGTGTTCATCTTTTCACAAGGATTTGAGATGACCACTAAACCTACCAGTTTTACAGCTGCACATGGGGGCTTACTGGAAGGCTCTTTGACTCAAATGCAAATGATTCAAATGTTTCCCACAGTTTTTGCTTAAGCAGTGAATAGATAAAGGTGAGGAGAAGGAGGAATTTATTTTATCTTCATTTGAATACGATCCTTTCCACAATAACAGCTTACTGAATCAATAGCCATTTCCTCAAAACTACTAAGTTAATATTTCTTTATTTTCTATAACTTTCTGTAATGCCTCCATTATCATCATTATGCATTCTTTCGTTCTATCAGTCAAATATCCTCCCTCCACTCCTAGTCTTCATTATGGCAGATACACATAACACCTTTAAAAACCTTATCCAAGGGGATTAGGAAAATCTGGTGACCTTCCCTTGCTGGAACTCAGCACAGCACGTATTGGGGAACTGGAGCCTGGGTCGAAAATCTCCTGGCTGGGAGAAACGTTTGCTCTTTCAGTAGGCTTTGCTTCTTTTTTGCCTGAACACAAAAGCTACAGCGATATCAATTGGGGACTGCAAACTATGACCAAGCAACAGGTTTTGAGTTGGAATTTAATAATTATGCTTTGTTTTAAAGTGTAATAGGGCAGATTCAAAGTTATTGGTTAGTCAAATCAATAATGAAGTCACAAGGTAATTACAGACTAAGGCGTGGGATGCCTATACTAAGAGCCATAAAAACTAGCCAACATACATTAGCCTTATCCTCTCATGTGTGAGTGGGTCTTGGCAAAGTGTCTGTCAAATAATTCTTTCAAAACACTGCTGCCAATGCATTCTGACTGCTGCAGTGGTTGTTCTGTATTTGTCACATTGGCTTTGCTTTGGCTATGCTAGAGAAAGGAGCAGGGATGGTGTGAAGGGG
>NW_010388909.1:4822-10021 GCF_000710305.1 Buceros rhinoceros silvestris | reverse complement strand
GGAATGTTGTGATGGGCACAGGGTGAAGAATGAAATAGATGGAACTGCTGAAAGGGCACTGGAGTCTGTCCTTTCCCTGTTCTTGGGCTGGATTTTATTTATGGTCTAGACTTCTAAGTATATATAGAAGCATAACTACTTCTGTAAAGTGCATAAAACCTTCATTAATGCACCTCCTGGCATCTTTAAGAGAGAATGGAGACTGTTGCACCTGAACTTTTTATAGGTTTGGGGATTTTTTTTTGTTTTTGTTTTCTTCCATTTTCTTGGAATATAATCCCTTCTAAAATACCTCCCTGTTTAAAGATTACATCTCTCTCTTTTTTCTCAGTGGAAATTCTGCTGCCAAACTTTCCTAAACAGGCTTCTGAAGGTCAAAAAAAATTTGACCTAGAGCCATCAGAAAAGCCAAAGTACAGATGCTAAATTCTTAAGCAACAAATCTGACTTGAAAACAAACCAAAAATACACCCAGAAGGACAGAATAGCTTAAGGGATTAGTAATGGATTTGCACATCTCAATCAGTGGCTCAAACCCGAAGTAAGTTAATAACAAGGGAAGTTCCACCCTTCAGTCAGTGCCTAATATATGCAGTCTGTTCTCTCGGGCGGTCGGTGTGAGCCTTCACTCAGAGAAGACACCTGGGCATTAATCCCTTTAAGACTCCACACATTATTAACTTCCCTTCATGAAACCCACTCTGTAAAACCATCTGTGACTTTCTGTGCTGTTACCTCACTGCACCTTAGTTCATCTAATTAAGGCAACATCAACTACCCTGTGACAGCATCCCATGCCCTCTGACCTGTGTGAAGTAGCACCACTGGCATTACGTGGCCACAGAAAGAATTACAGACACCCACAGACTTCTCTGAGACCAGAGTAGAGCTCTAAAAGGACAAAATCAACAACAGCATTGCCAACAGAGGAAAAAACCCACAACTACCTTTGCACAATGTTGTGCAGAGATTGGTTAGAGAATGTCACAAATTCCAAATAACTTCATTTCTCATTGAGTTCAGTATCTACAGAGCACTGTGAGTACCACTTACACTAAGCAGTGCAAGTACTTAGCTGGAGATGTCACTGTCACGGCTGGGGATGGTGTTAAGTAAAGTGATCACACAGAGCTGCTGGAGATGTTAACAGAGCTGGCTAGATAACTGAAGACATCTTTTCTGCCAGAAAGTACCACCTCGTCAAAACGCAAGCAGTCTACAGAAACGCATACTTTCCAGTATAAATGTCCTCAGAATGTAAGAGGGTGGCTGATGTACTTAAGGTAAAGATCCGGATCAATTTTTTATGGAGCTGAAGGAGCTTGCTTTATTCAAGCAAACTTAATTGTTCATGTGAATATAATACCTGGCCCAGCAGCTGGCAAGTGACTGACTGGAGCTTGCATTTTCTTGCAGAGAAAAAATTGTAATAGTTCATTTTTTTAAAAGGATATGGAAAAATCAGCAGGGTAAGAATTATGTCTTTTTTTCACCAAATAGTTTGTTTTCTCTGCAGCCCTCATTACTACCCATAACTCATTTGCTAGCTTCTTTCCTGAAGGAAAGGTTAGAACCTTTGAAAGATTTCTATTGGAAATAAGATCCCCCTCAGTTAATACTTGGTAAGACAAACCATGTGATCCATCATCACTCTGATGCATTTCAATAGCAATTCCACAAGTAAGGGGATTGCAGAAAGGGGTGTGTAGTTATGTGGGAGACTTTATTACAGCCTCTCAGTGCTTAAAGGCGTCCTATAAGAAAGATGGAGACAATCTTTTAAGCAGGGCTTGTTGTAACGGGACGATGATGGGTTTAAAGTAAAAGAGGGGAGATTTAGACTAGATATAAGGAAGATATTTTTTACAGTGAGGGTTGCGGAACTCTGGAACAAGTTGCCCAGAAAGGAGGTAGATGGGTAAATGCCCTGTTCCTGGAAATATTCCAGGTCAGGTTAGACAGGGCTCTGAGCAACCTGCTCGAGTTGAAGATATCCCTGCTCACTGCAGGGGGGTTGGACTGAATGACCTTGAAAGGTCCCTTTCAACCCAAAACATTCTCTGATTCTACATTTCAAGCTGGTCCAGTTGAATTTCCTGGACTGTTTTATACTCTTTCTAATGGTTTTCAACATAGTATATGTTATTCTGAGGGAAAAGAAGTAAGACCATTTGGACTGAACACCCAAGTGACTGCACTGCCTGAAGCAACTAATTATATGGGACAGTCTCCAAATAAAGAAAGACCAGATCTATATTTATGCTGGACAAGGTAAATACATGAGGGCCTTTCGATTTCAATAGGCTTTGGAAGATGACTCTACTTTGGAAAGCTGCCTTGTACAGCTGATCAGTTGGCTTTCCAAAAAGATTTTAATGTATTTCAGAGAAGCAAGAAAACAAACAAAGCCCTCTGAAAACGAACAAATGCACATAAATCAATAGCAGAATAACTTTATAGAGCAAGGAATTTGGTTTTCTGAGTCTCATCTCACTGTGGTGCCTTTTGCTCTATGATGCTAGAAGTGGTAACTCAGGTATTTCTATTTTCCAAGCTTCAACATTTTTTTCTTAATTTTTTTCTTTTCCCAATATACCCACTTACCCAAGTATGAAACATTTTTCTCTTAGCCTCTGGTAAATGCAGACCAGGGCAATTATCCTAAGCTTGAATTGATGTGTGATGTTTCACTTGTAAGGAGACTAATCTAAGCCTGCCAGACTCTGCAGCTAGAAGCATTTATTACTGTCAAATCCAATGAAAGTCAGGAGACTGATCTTCTAGGTAGCAGCTGTAGCATCCACCAGAAACTAATTTAATATAAGAACTGTGGCAAATCCATAGAAATAATGTTGCTTAGATGCTCACTTTACTTCCCATTTTTTCCTTGGTTTGTTTAAACACAATGGCTCGAGAGAGAATAATAAGGTTGCAGAAGCAGATGTGAGAAAAGAATTTGTCCCAACAGGTGTAACAGTACTCAGAAGGAGCTGGGATGGATTGGATGCTCATAGAGTCTCATCTATTTCGAGGATTTTATATTCCCCCAAGCCCCAAGTTGCAAATATTTTCCTGACAGTGTTTTGGTTAGTTGTCTCACGTGTAACAGATGCTGCAAACAATTGTGTTGTTAGTAGATGGTGGATTCAGTGCTCCTGCAACTTCTGAAGAGTTCACTAGTAAAAATATCTCTTTATTTGTCTTGTCTTGCAGCTGTTCTCAGTTTTGGTTTATTAATACATCCAATATAGCAAATCATCTGTCGTGTTGCAGATGCAACTTCCCTGTGATTTGGTCTTAACTACCTTCTGCACACACCAGAGTGTAGGAGATATAACTATAAATCAACAACCTAGACCACAGGACTTTGGTGCTTTGTGAGACACTGCTTCTAAACGTGTCTTGTTCTTTTCAAGCACAAAATCATCCTGCCTGTGACCCTGTATCGCAGTGGAACATCATTTATATTATCAGTGTATAACAAGAAAACAATTTAAAGATCAGTTCTAAGTTTTTAATATTCTTTATTCTCTTGAAATTCGCTTGCATATTAATGGTTTGTAGAGTAAAGCCAATGAGCCAAAAACGGGGTCATTTAAATTAGGACTTTCTCCAATATAATCCTCCTGTTTCGAAAGCTGAAACAAAATACTTGTTAATGTTTCTTATTCTCCTTGATTTTTATAATGGTTCACAAATCCAAGGCACTAATAATTTTGTAATTTGCTGCATAGTTAACTTCACACATTCGGGGTGGTACCGACATAGTGACATTAAAAAAGAATGAAGCTGTCTATGCCAAATGTTCACATACCAATACACTGATTTGCACATGTACAGGAAGACTTTTTAAGATGCTTTTGAGAAGGCTGTTTACCATGTGATTTGAATAGTCCAAAGGGCTATGTCGTGTAATCAAATCTAAACTGCACTTGGACCACATTGACCTGAACATGATAGCTAGAAACGAAACGAAACAAAACAAAACAAAAAAACCAACCAACCAACCAATATAAAACCAAAAAACCACAAGCTGCCTCCAGCAGTATTGTTTGAGAGGGTAAGAAATGCTATCGGGTGCAGATGCCTTCAACTATACAAATATTGAAGAACATTATAAAGAATAAAAATGGCACTGATTAAGTTTTATTGGCAAAGGGTTCATGAGAAGAGTAGCTGGGAATTATAAAGACTGCAGCTAACCAGAAACAGAGGGTTGAAGAGGAGAGGTATGGCTGATGCTGATGTGGACGTAAGAGCGAGGGGAGACACTGCTGGATCTGAAAGGGCTGCATGAGCTGGTGGGGAAGGTGTCAGGTCTAAGAATGTGTCTGGAAGCTTCTCTCCAAGGAGGGAGGTTTAGCATGGCTAAACCATTCTTTCCCTTTCTCTGCTGAGCAGAAATATAAAGGTCTTCTGGCTAGAAAGCGGACAGACTAATCCACTTCCACTGCCCACAGCATATGTGCTGGTACCTAAAGTCCGCAGCCTGTGTATGGGAAAGTGGCCTGCAGTCTGGGGGAGAGCTTCACCTACGCTAAAACTGCTCATATAACACTAGACTAGAGGACTTAGCCTCGGGGTCATGGACACCTCCTCAGGACAACCAGACAAATCATAGTTGTCTTGTATGACTTTGGGTCTTGCACCTCTCATTACCCCCCTTGCGTGAGAAAGAGTACAAAGTCTTATCCTTCAGAAGCATTGCGTGAAGGGAGAGAGCAGTGGTTAACAGAAGGAGAAATATAACAGCTATTAAGGGCCTGATTTGATGTCCTCTAATAAGCTGTGGCTGTGATTTGCCTACGCAGCAGCAAGAAACGTCAATCAGCAAAGATCAGGGTTTGGTTTTTTTTTTTTTTGTGTCTTTGCTACTAGTACTAATAGCTTAATAGCACATAATGGCAAGGGAGTGGTGGAAAAAGTGCTGGAAGAAGAAGGAGGGGGAGGAGGAGAAGTGCATGTTGAGGGGAAATTACTGCAGAACAAGAGAGAAGTGGCGGTTCCCCAGTTAGCTGCCAGGCTCCCTGCTGACATGCCTGTCGAGAACTGGGGGTGGTGACAAGGCTGTATCTGTGTGGATTTACGCATTTAGACCTGAGCTCAGCCCGTCATGGCTATAAACTGCACGAGCACAGCACAGACCTGATTCAGAAGCGCATTCACGGCAGAGCTCACGGACCTTTGCACAGATCCATC
>NW_010388909.1:0-4704 GCF_000710305.1 Buceros rhinoceros silvestris | reverse complement strand
CTTTCCCTGGGGGAGGACATGGATTGAGGGAAGAGGCCCCGCAATTCCCCCCGACGTATACCAGATGGCTTGGAGCAAGCCATTTTGCTGCTCCTTGTGCTGCTCCACACCTAAGACTAAGACTTTGACATGCAAAGCTGAAGTCTGCTCATTACTATAAGAGAGCTACCAGCATAAATCTTGTCAGCTAGACCAGAACAGCTTCATTTCCCCAACTTCAGAAAATGAACACGTTTATGAATTTTAGACTGCCTAGATTTGCTGTTTATATTATTTACTATTTATATTATCATCGAAAACCAGAATCTTCACATTCCAGAGCTCAAACCAGAGAGATTAGGAACTGTGGTAAAGCCTTCATGTTTGCCACACCTTAATTTGTAAATTTCTAAAAGAAGGAATATCTATCACACTGTTTGTTCCTGGTCAGCAGAAATATGCCTTAATAGTAGAACTGGCCTGTGTTCACTAAGCAAATAAATAAATACCGTAAATATAATTCAGGGGTTATTTAGCAATGAATTCACGTCAATCAAAATGTTATCTACTCATTTAAAACCAAACAGCGGCACTATGCCCAGCACAAAAAGTACACCTCTAGACTTATGTCTCAGAATTAATATGTATTAATTCTGCATTAAGGTGCGTGATACTGGCTGGACGCATTGGTTTTCTTCTGCACTTCTCTTTCACATTTCACGAAAATAGCAACAAAAGTAGTTCCAAAATAGCCTGAAGATTGTAATATATTTTCATCAAATGCGAGTGATGTAATCACTGATTGTTGTGCTGCCTGATAATGAGGGCAGACCTCTGCCGTTAAGATTTTCGCTGTCAGCAGGATAAATCACTTTCCAAGTTTAAAGAAAAGAAATAGGCCTAATAACTGTGTACGATGTTTGCACAAATCATAAATATTCATTTGAAGATCTCTCTGATTTTAAGAATAAAAGAAAATCTGGATTACATTTACATATATTCATTTCATGTATTAATATATTCATTTCCACATTCTAAAGGCATATCTCATTTATGTGTGTGACTTCTGCATATAAATTAAAAAAAACCATGTATATAACTATTTCATTTTATATTCAGCAATCAAGAACTGTTGCAAAGTGACATAAGAATGTCACAGCTGCGAGAACAGCTGGTAACATTTAATATTTTTATTTCTATACTCAAAAAAAATTAATTTCCCATCAGTCAGACCTAGTAATGAAAAATCCAGAGTCTGCTACCCATAAACATACTGCTCCCACTAAATGTTATTGCCTATTTTCTGAATACAAAACACAGGACTGAGCCTAGAATCACATTCGTGTGAGAAAGAAAGAAATATTTTTTAATTAAGTGTATGGAATCAGGGCAAAATGCTGGATACACTTGAAACTCTGAAGAAATATGAGTCTGTGTTTTGATATTGATGTTTGCTATCTGCATTTTATTTCATTTTTAAGGATCATTTTAGGAATTTGACTGCAATCTAATGTGCAGAAATAAACTGCACATTCTTCCTTTAACTTTTCTTTTTATCCCTCAGCCAGCTACTTTTTCTTCTTTTTGTGTAATAATAACAGGATGGTGCCACTGTAAGAAATAATGGTCTGAAAATGCAGGAAATTGAGAGCAATTTTGTGAAAGCAGCTGGAATTCTAGATCTGTAATTCTGGCACTAATTTGCTCGATTTTGCATTTAACCTGTCGGTCTTCAGAAGTATTTGCTTTTCTTCAGAGGAAAATAAAATAGCTCATGAAGTTATCACTAAGCTGACAGCAAAAGAGAATTTTGAAAGAGTTTGCTGATTAAAGTGCATCCGAAGAAATTATGCACTCAGTTAATAAAGATGCTGCTGTTGTGAATGGTAGTTAGTGAAGCTCGCTAGCCCTGATACAGTGTGGAAACTAGTGAGTCAACCAGCAGAATGAAAAACCCAGAACTAATAGGTCACCCCGCATTACACCTTAATCACGGACTTTATTATATCTTATGACAAGGTATCTCTGAAAACAGAGAGGCAGTCAGTGTGAAATATGTAGCTTAGGGACTTGGTTGACATTTAGGATGTGTTAATGTGGATCCATGGATCTAAAAATTAATGTGGATGATGGCCCAGCAGTCTTCAAAAGTTTTCAGCCTAGTTAGTCTGGATTGGATTTTGATTTTTTTAATGAAGTAAACCAAGGAAAAGTATTTTAGCTAAGTTACGTCACAGTTTTTGTGATGTAGTTATATATAATATACAATTCCTCAATTATATTCTCAAAGTTACAAAGACCTTGGAGGCCTTATCTAACATTTTTAGGGCTGAAAATGATAATTTGTTAGTTGATGATGGATGCAGACCTTCACTCTGCATCAGTTCACTTTGGGGATTTTCTGGTACTTTCATAAATTAAAAAGAAAAAAGTAGTTGCTAGTGAAAACAAAAAGTGACCTAGGCAGAACAGCAGTTGGATTTGGGGTGGCTGTTTTTTTGTTGATTGTTTAAGTGGAAATTTCGCATTTATGATCCATCTCAGAAAGATATGATCTTGCACTGGCAAGATCTTATCACTATCTTAACCCCATTTATTTTATTGAGGTTTTACATTCATATTATCTTGCTATCCTCAGAGCACTGTATATATCTAGGCAACATTCATCAGAGGAATACATCTGCTTTGGATTTATGCAAATGAGGACTGTGGTTCAACAGTGGTCCTACCACTCAACTCTGAAATACAGAACAACAGAACAGGCAGGAAGGAAACTCAGGAGAGCATCTATTTCCACCCTGTTCAGAGCAGCCAATGTGCCATGTTAGATTGGTTTGCTCAGGGCCTTGTCCACGCTAGTGTTGAATCATTTTGAGGAAGGAAATTTCACAGCCTCTCTGGGAAACCTATTCCAATGTTTGACCACCCCATGGTGAAAAGGTTTACCTAATATCTAACTGGAAACCCCTTGTCATAGCTCGTGTTTGTTGCCACACATCCTGTGGCTGTGCACCTGTTGAGAAAAGCTTGGCTCCACCTTCTCTACAAGCACCCACCAAGCAGTTGCAGGCAGTATTAAGGACTCTCCTTGTCCTCCAGGCTGAACAGATCCAGCTCTTACAGCTTCTCCTTGTACAGTGTGTGCTCCAGCACCAGCCAACTTGGTGGTTCTCTCATGGACTTATCCCAGTTTGCCAATATCTCTCTTGTACTAGGAGGATCCAAAACTGGACATGGTACTCCAGATGTAGCCTCAGAAGTGATCCACAGAAAAGAATAATCACTTTCCTTAGCCTACTGGCTAAGCTCTTACTTATGCAGCCCAGTATGCAGTTCATCAATGCAAGGGTGCACTTCTGACTCACTGATATGAGTAAAGACCATATAGAGACTTGTCTTCAGCATTACATTCAAGAGTAGTTCATTGTACATGTTTTGGACACATCTATGTTCATTCTAGCAACACGACAAATCAGCTGGATGGAAAACAGGTCTCTTTGCAAGCGCTGTGCCTTCCGCAGCGTGACTGTATTAGCCTGAGCACAATGCCCTTGACAGCTTTTTTGGAATGTCTTGGCGACATGTAGAGCAGGTCTGGGTATCTCTTAAGGAAGAGCTTTGCATGGCCTTCCAACATAAAGGGGAGAGACTCCCCACTCTGTAGTCATATAAGAAGCAAACATTTAAGTGATTTTTCTTCCCCTTTGCAGGAGAAAGTTGCAGTAACTTGAAAGCACAAAAAACCTACTGCAATTGGTGTTTACATGTACGTATATATTCTGTAAATATAGATTAATAAATGGAAGCAGAATCTAATAGCTAGACAGAAGTATTTAATTAATTTGATTCAATCAATGTTCCTACCCAGTTTTGAAAATCTGTTAGAGAACAAGGGCTGTTAAACCTGCACATTACAACCATGATCGTGTCAACTCAGAGAGGGGGTAAACTGGCCTAAAATCAGCTTGCTTTCCAGTATCGTGAATGCTGGGTAGTCCTAGAACAGACAGCGTGCACTAGGGAGCACAGGCAGACTGTTGCCTGTCTTGGTTTGTACGTTGTATTGGCCCAGCAGGATCCCAGTCACACTGGGGATATCTAAGTGCAGCAGGGATTTAGCCCCAGGACCTGGGCAATCGGCAGTTCCCTCCCCACAGCATTCTGCTGCCCATGTCTGCAGATATTTCCCTCTTTGTCTCTGCTTTATGCAAGAGTTATGATGGAAATAAATCCCAAAGAGAATGGAACCCATTCAGTCTTTGTATGTTTTAAGTCTTGGTTGTAATACTTCCTCTTAGGATGATGGTGTATATGGAAAATCCAGGTAAGATGAAGGTTTCTAAGCCATTTATATTTCAGTATCTCCCAGAAAGGTGATAAAAAAACCCAACAGTGTAGAGTGATTCAGGGTTATTCACATTTGGAAAAATTCCTTTTCAAAGTTAGCAGTAAGATACAAGTATAACAGTGACAGCAATTATCTACCAGGAAAGGAATGGCTGAAGTGACTTCTCTGTTGTTTTGATGAAGAATTTACACAAGACTAAACGGAAAATATACCTGCGTGCAACAGGCTGTTGAGATCTGACCAAGTACAACTGAATGAAACTGTGTGGTGTGTTAGATTCATGGTTAGACTACAGGATCTATGGTGTCATCTGTATCTTTAAGTCTGTAAAACTGTAAACTGTAAAATTATTATTATTATTATTATTATTATTATTA
>NW_010388908.1:56080-71794 GCF_000710305.1 Buceros rhinoceros silvestris | reverse complement strand
TGGGGGGGGGTGGGTGTTGTTTTTTTAATTTCCTCTGGAATCGAAATTTATGGAAGCTGGGAAAGTTGGGAAGCGAGACTCCGTTCTGTTTTTTTTGGTGGCCAACCATGTGACCTCTTTGAAGTCAAAGAGGTCTTTCTAGCCCCGCCTCTGTGTAGCTTCTCTTGAAGACCTGGTGACACCTTTGTGCCTTGTTGGGCCCAGCTTCCATCCTCGCGGGGACGCGCTGCTCTTTGGCTGGCGTGCTCGTGTCCCACCTGCTGCACAGGCAGCACTGCTCTGCCCCAGCTGGCGAGGAGTTGACATGGACGCACGTTGTGGTTTCCTGCTGCTTTGCTTCGTAACCAGTCCACTGGTAAATCTAGCTTGTGTGTGGTTATAAATTCATTTTCTCATTATGGGTGGTGGTTGTGCACTAATTACGTAGAAATTAGCACCGCGGATTGTTGTGGATGGGGTTTATTTATTTATTCGTGTGCTCCATGCATCCTGCAGTGGGGAGGGCAGCCTTTGCTAGAAGGCTGCCCTAGCTAAGAAGAGGGCTGCAGGCAGGTGTCGGGATTTGGTGTGGGTGCAGACACCATCTCTCAGGCTGCAGCTTTTTGTGCGTCTCCCTTTGCGAGGCTGTGCGGGCGCTGCAAGGCAAATAGGGACCTGTGCTATTCGGACACCTTTTCTTCTCGCTTCACTCCGTCCCTCCCTGCAGGTTTGGTGCTGTAGGTTTGGTATGTATATGTGTTTATTCTGAAATAAAGCCCTCTCATCTCCTTGGAGGTGTCGGTGATGTGCTTCCTGAAGCTCTTGTATCTCCAGCTGCTTCCAGTCCAGCTTTCCGGGCAGGGTGTTCCTGGTTCTGCTGCCTGGCAGAGGCTGTGCTCAGGTCCCCCTCCCCAGAGGTGTTCCCTTCAGATGGGATCCCTCCTGTGTTCCCTCCCTCTATTCGGATGTGAAATTAAAATAAGGGTGGCGGGGTTTGTTGGTTTATTTCCTCCTATTCTCTTATTTTAAATTCCAGTCAGGCAGATCCAGAACACTGCTTGTCCCTGCTGAGTTCTCGTCTCCCTCCCATCCCTCCCTTAACTTTACATTATCCCCTGCACTGTGTTTGCAGGCCACGTGTGTCCGTTGAACTCAGGAGAAGCTGTGCCAAAAGGGAGCCTTCCTCTCATCCCCTCCTCCCGTCACAGAGCCACTCTTAGATAATTGCAGTTAGTCTCCAGTGTGGAGCAAACCCAGAAGTGAATTTCGTGGGTGAGTGTCTGCAAACTTCCTACGAGCTTCAGAAATGCTCCGGCTTTGCTTTTGCTCTTTAAATCTGGTCTTTCGGACTCGAGGAGCTGCTGCTCCCCGCTCTGGGAGGTGTTGCTAACCCAAATTTGCATGCTCTTCCTCATTGACGAGCTGCGGAGAAGAGGGGTGGGCCAGCGTGCCCCCGCAGCTGCCGAGCGGTGTTCGCATCAGCGGCCAGCTCAGCCAGAGGAGCGATCGCTGCCGTCTTGGGCCTCAGTTTTCAGAGGGGATGGACATCCTCCATGGAGACCTTTTGGGTCCCGTCCCCTTCAGCCTCCGAGAAGTGTCTTTTGCGTTGAACCAGGTTTCTGACCTCATTTCTCAACGGAGTTTTAACTGGGGAGAAACAGGAGTATTAATTAGCGCCTCATTAAGTACTTGTAGTCAAGTGTGATAATTTTCTTGAAAGGATAATGTATTAGATGAATAAAAATACTCTCCATTAAAAAATGAATACGAAGTCGTTTCGAACCACAAAGATTATTGTACTTTTCTGAAAAACCAATGTGATTAAAGCAAAATATATTTGCTAAATTAAAAAGACCCTCTTAGGCTGTTGAACTTGTTGATCTCTGATTAATTATTCTCAGATCTAGTGCTTCAGGACTTGAACCTTACCTGCAGGGACAGGAAATAATTCCCCAACCCCCCCTTTATTTTTTTGGCTTATAATTACTAGGTTTGAGTTGTGGTAACCAGTGATAAGAAAGCTCAGTTTAAAGCGGAGCAGGTACCAGGTTTACAGCAGCCTACGTAAAAATCCTTGGGGTTTTGTGGTGTTAGGAACAAAGGCAGTTACTCGCAGCCTCATCACAAACACTCCAAGTGTTTCATCCCCTCTTGCTTGGTGTGTTCCCTTGGCAGGGCCGTCTGCAGGGCGGGTGTCTGGTACCTGAGTCCCCGCCAGCACTTGTTCCCTGTCACAGGCTGTGGTACGGATTCAGGGAACGGTAGCAGTCAGTTCTCAAGGTTTGCTATTTTTTATGGTTTCGGTACCTGAGATCCATAGGACCTCTTGAAAATACTCTTTAAAATTGTCCAATGGGCTAAAATATTTCTGGAAGTTCGGGTGCCAACACCATGCTGTCCCAGGTGCCTTCTGAGCTCGCGGGCTATTTGATGATGATGACTGCCGGTTTTCTTTCATGACGCAACACACCTCTAAGCATCTGATTCTCCACCCTTGTATTTTCTTTCTGGCTTTGCTCTCCTTGCCCTCTTGCAGCTTTGCCAAGCTCAGGCAACTGGGGTGATGGCTGCAGTACTCTGGCGACAGCAGCCTAGTTTTGTGTTGTGTCTCATGGTGCTTTTCTCAGCAGAGCCGTTACAGGCACTGTACCCCGATCAGCCACCTCGTTTGGGTAGTGTATGTGTGAGAAAAAACATTTCCCTTGTCTGTGTTGCCTCTTGAAAGTTGGGAGGCATCTGTCCTGTTGTTTGAGAAGATGGTGGTGGCCAGGGCTTCTTGGTGGTGTATGGAAATAGCCACAGCAGATGGCTCCAGAGCTGGAGGAGCCTGTTGCCTGCGTGGAGCAGCGCTCCAGGACTCTGATGTGAGCTCTGTTGTTACTACACAAAGTGCCTCCCGAGGTGAATGGTCTGTGCTGCCATAATGTCCCAGTGCATGATTAGTAGTCTTTTCTGGCCTTAAATGAGACCAAATCTATCCGTTGACTTACCTTGAAAATCCTCTTAGTGCCAATGATCTCATTTTCAAAACCACCTTCTAAAGTTGCAACTCTGACATAAGCACCCAACTGGCTGTGGCCCCACGGCTGCTGTAATGACCCCCCAGGTTGTAGCTGTGTAGATGTGCCCGTGCAGAATCCATTTTGCAGAGCTCCCAGCGTGCCAGTTACCTTCTCTCGTTGTTTGAGTGCGTTTTCCCCACCTCTCACAGAGGATGCAATAGGCCGTTTTATTTTATTTCTTTTTTAAATGGAGATATTGCCACTGCAAGTCTGTAAAAATTGCAAGGGCCTGACAAAAAGCAGATCTGACCGACAGTGCTGTTCGTTCTTTCTGAGCGTTTCCCTGTTTCAGCTAGAATTCTGACATCGTCCCTCAATACAGGTGGGTTATTTGCAAGAACCTGTGTTTAAGCTGGCAAATTATTTTGGCAATGTGTGAGACTAGCCGTGCTGGAGAACAAAGAGCGCTGCAGCATTTATGATGATAAAATAATTTCAGGTCATGTCTTTTTTTTCTTTGTGTAGATTTTCTTTTTATTACTGGTGCTAAAATGGCTCTTGCGGCGCAAGTGAGAAAACCAGACTGAACCTTCTGGGGTTTTTTTGTTGGGTTCCCAGCTGGAAACCCCTCCCTCGGTTTTTCCATTGATAAAAGTGTCACAAAGGGAATCTAGAGCGGGGGAATAGGCGGAAATAGAACAATACGAAGTCTTGGACTTGAATCACAAAAAGAGTTAACTAATGTAGGTACAGCACTGGACGAGCTGCTGCTCCTTTCATGACCAGGTTCGTTTAGCCGTGGTCCTAGCAGTCGCGCCTGCCCTCAAAGCCGTGTAACAAACCAGCTATTTATTGTCCTTTTACCGTTGAGGCTCTTTAAAAGTATATCGCAGAGCATTTTTTTCTCTCCCTGTCCATGGACCACTTTATCTGACCTCCAAGAATTCAGAGTCGCAACAGGGACCGAAACACCTCACGTACAAGAATGCTTTTAGTGTTAATTTATAAAACATGTCTTTCGCTAATAAAATAGAGGGGTGACATTTATAGAGCTCTGATAAGGAACACAGCAGTAGAAAAGGCGCATGTCTGAGAAGTTACTTCATAGGACTTGCTTCAGTTAAGCTCCTTCAGAGTGTTTGGAGGGGGAAGATGCCTTGAGCTTAGGTGGTAAGTTTATACTTCACTGTGATTTCTCAGCGTTGTATCACCAGAACAACGGCTTCTCGGGGGCTGCTGCGTTTGACCTCTGTGCGGGGTTAGAAGAGCTGCCTGGCATTTGCCGTAGGTGTCTGCACATGGTGGTGGTGAGGAAGGGGCTTGGGGACGTGGTGCAGCAGCGGGGGCGCCTCTTGGGTGCTGCTGGGCACACGAAGGTCTGTGCCCCAGAGGGCTCTATCCCGAGTGAGGCGGTGATCTGCTTTCGGTAGCTGCAGTGGTGGCAGCAGGGGGTCAGCGCTCCCCGCCGGGGGGCCAGGGCTCTATCCCGAGTGAGGCGGTGATCTGCTTTCGGTAGCTGCAGTGGTGGCAGCAGGTGCTCAGCGCTCCCGGCCGGTGCGCAGCAGCCTGCCTGTCACAGAGCTTTTAGATCTCTTGAGCTTTACTGTGGGGTGCTGTAGTTCTCCTCTTGGCGTACCTTCCCATGTGAAAGAGTAAGTACTGCTCTTCTCTTCCTTCCCTCTTCTCTCTTTTTTTCTCCTCTTTCCCATTTCATAAACTTGCCAAAATGCCTCCGAGCTGCACACCAGAGTTTGTTTCCTTGTTCTGACAGTCGATTGTGATGGGGTAACAAGAACACGCACCACTGGTGCAAGTATGGGATGATGATATAGGGGGGATCTGTTCTGTAAAGAGCAATTAAGTGTGATTTGGTTGGTCTGTCCATATGTTACTGTAGGTGTTCAACGGAAGATACGTGAAATAGTAAATGACCAAGAAGGAAGGCTGGAAATAGTGTTCGGATTTATTGGGCACTTCCAATCTCTTCATCTGACCCTATAAATCAGAGCTGTTGTATTTTGTGCTGTTTCTTCTCATTACATTTTTATCAGGCCATCCTTCCTTTAAAAAATGATTAATACGAATGATTAAAAATAAAGCTACCCTACATCGTCCTTAAGAGACTCCGGTGAGGAGAGGGCACGTTATCTGTAGTAGTTCTGCTCTTTAATGCTCTTGGTGTGAAAGGAGCGGAATAAGGAAAGGGGTAACAGGCTGAAGGTGGGTTTTTTCTGTTACATAAAAAAAATCAGATGTTTGTCAGAAATGATGGCAGTTTAATTGAGTGTTACACTTTGGACTATTAAATCACTAATAGGATGGAAGCAGGATAAGCAGAAGTACAGTTATAGCTCCAGTGACTGAGAGAGATGCGTGTTCTGTTGTTCGAACGCAGCATTCCCTGTCTGCCCAAAAGGCCGCAGGATCTCGCAGGTGCCGTGGAGAAAAGCTGTTCTCTTTCTTCATTTGATTGTCCACCTACTTTTTTGGGGGAAAGCTGGTGCATGTGATTCATCCAAGAGGTCAAAGCCAGTTTTTCCCGTGCACCCAAAGCAGTTTGAAGAGTTAAAAATCAGAGTAAGCATGAGTTTCAAAAAGTGTGTGTATGTGTAAATATGTATGTAAAAATTAAAGTAGCAGTGTAAGAACAAAGTGGAACTGTTGAGTTTGTGTTCCTCATAGCCCACCAAAACTAGCACAGATTAGTCGAAGGGTAATTTCCCTTGCATTTGTCATCAGTTTTCTTAGTGCTGTGATCCATTGTTTTCTTCCTTCAAAGTCAACAGAGTTCTTTTTTTTGTAGATACGATTGAATTTTATTCATTAGAGAGATTACAACACACAAACAGTTGTGCCTTTAAAATACTGCCATTCAAGCTGTTGGTAAGGAATGTGTTCATGCTTTGGATAGAGGTGACTTGGTGCTGGTGTTAGTCGGGTTAGGGCTGGAGTGGTGGATATCTTGACTTCTCGCTCACTTCACGCATCCTGGCGGATCAGGGCGTGTGGCAGGCACCGCGCTCATCGCAGTTTCCAAATGTAAACAGATGGTGTGCTCAGGAACACCGGAACGTAGAGAGGTGGTGTTATTAGTACTGGTTTTGTCTCCTGTATCTGATGAATGAAAGGGGCAGGTGAACAGCTGGTGTAAGTTGGCGTATTCCCACCCAGAAAAGTTACGCCGACAGAAGTGGAATGGGCATTTGTCCTCCTTGCCACTTAAGGATCCCGGCATTAAGGAAAGTGCTGGAAACTGCTTGTGTAGTTGTCTCTGCGTGTGCGTTTCTTCAGTTCTCAAACACTGCCCGTGTGGCTAAAGGTGTTTTCTCTAGTCATCCTTCCTTCTTTTTCCAAGCGATCAAATATGCTTTTCCAGCAGGTCTCACCTTCTTTCCCTTCTCTAAACTCCCATTATTTCCATTCTTCCCATTTTCCAATTTCAAATACAAAAGGAACTCCTCCCATCCTGACGATTCCAGCAGCAGGAGGGGATGTCTTTGCTCCTCTGCTGCCCTCCCGTACCCATCCCTCTGGATTCACACATCCCGAGGAACTGCCTGAACTCAAGCTCAAGGTACGTCTGCGTGCACATGACGCCAAAAGCCCAGTGAAATAGTACGGCTCTGTGAGTTGACAAGGGTTGCTTGCTTTTCTGGAGCGCGGGGTGGGGAGAAAAGTTTGTGCAGGTCGTGCAAGGGTTTGCTGGGTGACCAGTTTGCTAACCCTGCTGTACAGGCTCCCAGTCTACTTCTCTCCGGGCTTCCCAGTGGGTAAAATTGCACCAAACGGGATGAGCCCTTCCCATTCAAAATGTCAAGTTTGTGTTGCTTAATTTCCAGTGAAGATGTAGCGCGATAGTAAAACTGCTCTGTAAAGGGTCATACGCTGCTTTTCTGTCAGTTTTTGAGGCTCAAGCAGAAGGAAATGATCAAAACCACTCGGTGCTCGTTATTTATTAATTGAGTTCTGGCAGAGCCTTCGTGCATTCTGGCTTTTTGTTTGTTTCTTTGTTTACAAACAAAAAAAGAAAAGCACAGTTTGCAAAAAAAAAAAACCCAAAAGGGAAATTCGTTCACAAAGATTTCTGACAATGAAGAAACGGCATTTGGGGGCATTTGAGTGGAGGTGCCTTGGAGTCCAGGGAGGGCAACTTGGCAGTGCCGTGTCACCCTCTCTGAGGGTTGCTCCTAAAAGAGCAAAAAAGTACTTCAGAGAGCAGCAGACCATAAATCTTTGATACAAGCATGCTGGGTTACCAGAAAATATTTGCCCTGGTAAGTTCTGTGGTGGGGTTATTTTAAGTGCTGGTCCTTCGCTGCTCGTGTGGATTTACTTCCTTAAAAAAAAAAAAAAATCGAACTAAAAAGAGGTGTTAGTGTTTCTTGGCTTTTCCGTATCTTTTCCGTGTTTCTGTACATACGCAGGTAAAGCACAGTACACCGAAATAACGGTATCTTTCTTTACTAACTGTTGTTCCTTGACTTCAGAAGTCCCCGAACTGCTTGAAGCTCAGTCTTTTATTCTGTGGTTAACCCTGTGAAGACAGACCCACAGACCCTTTCACAGACCCTGTGGTCTGTATGGAGCCGTGTTGAAGCCTGAGGGGTGAAGTTTTCACCGGTGAAAGGTCTGAGGATGGCTGATCCCCTGCCTCCTTCCCTTCCCCCCAGATTTAAAATTAAGTACATGTAGCTGATTTTTCACAGGAGTAGCTAAAAACGTTTCTCTGACCAGAGTAATCCTTTTGCCAAATTTTCAGGCTTGCTCTGGAGCCTGAAGTCATTTTTATATCTCAATAAATTAGTAACAACAGCAGAACTAAATATAACACAGTCGGAGCTACATATTTATTTGCCTACTGTTTCTCCCAAATGGCTGACATTGTTTTTGCTGAAGCTTTCCCCACAGAAGATCAGTCTTAGGCAGATGTTAACATGGAAGATTGTAATTAAAACATTTGCCAGATTTGTAAAAAGCTAAAGCCAAGGCTGTGGAGGGAGCAGGTTGAGTAGTCTTAAGTGTCCTGTTCTTTGGGCTGCTGGTCTGAAGGTGTTCTCCTCAGGGGAAGCAGCTGCAGCGCTGTATTCCCTGTTCTCGAGGTACGCAATTCTCTGCCTTTCCCCTTCCTCTGCTCCTGCTTTGTGCAGTGGTGGAAAACACTGGTCCAGGACATGGTTCTGTTCTGGTCACTTAGATCTGCAGTGTTTCAGCTCTCCTTTCCTTGTCTGCTTCTTCGACTTCACAAATGATTCTTTCCTGTCTTTGGTTTGGCGGTGGAACTGAAATAGGCAAAATACGCAGCAAGGGCTGTTGGGCTTCATCATGCTCTGGCCCTGTCCTCATCCTCAGGTTCTTCAGCATCATCCTTCCTCAGAAAACAAGAAGCCACTGGCAGCTGCTGAAGCTCCTGCTGCCTTGCTTTTTGGTGGCTTTTCTTGGAGCATGTCAAAACCAGTGAGCCTCCTGCTTTCCAGGTTGCAAGTCTGGGTCCTGGCTCTGGTTGTCTCCAGGCCACCTCCTAATTCTGGGCAAATGGATGCGCCCATCTGCTGCGTGCTCAGTCTTCTCCAGTTGAAGCTGGGAGTAATATTTGCACACCTCACTGGTTGTTCAGGCTGTGTTAATATTTGTAGAGCACGCTGTGTCCCAAGGCTCACTGCATGTGTTTAGACAAGCCCTGTCCATCCCTCGGTCTGTGTGCGAGGGCATTTTTACATGGGTGGTGTGCTCCCAGGGAGGCGGAAACTCTCTCCTGTGGAAGGAGTCCTGTTTCAAAGGCTGGGCTTTGGGTTCGTTTGCCGGTCGTTATTCTGGTTGCCACTGCATTGCATGCTGGGAGGGAGGAGATGTAAGGTCTTTCCCTGCTTGTAGAAACCTTCCAGTCCATAAATCCCGTAGCAATGCTTTTTCTTAAGCTGAGAACATAGAGTAGATGATTGTCTGGTAAAGCTGATTGGTATTCCTTAAATCTTGATCTCATCCCTTGCTTATTCACACATCATCTGCACAGAAGATATTTCTGCTGTCTTCTGAACTCTGTTTCACACAGTCCATGAGATGTTAAAAACTAATAATTTTATAAATCTTTGCAAAACCAACTTAGAGCATTAAATGAAATGGGGGGGTGGGGACAGAATCTGAGAAAAGAATTAATTCAAGCTATTAAACGTTCTTCTGCTCACAGATAGTAAGAATTCTCCCGAAGCGTGTGAAAAAGGGTGCTTTCTCCAAAGCTATTGCTCGCGGAGCATCTGCTGGAGGTGACAGCATCAGGAAAAACAGAAGTGGCCGCAGCATGGGTGCCGTCGCACGGCTGGCACCACGGCCTGCAAGAGCAGAGCTGCAAGGGCTCCTGCGGGAAAACCTGGGCTCGTAGCTCTGAACGGCTGGGGTTCTGCTCGTCGTGTTGCACTGCCGTAAATCCCGAGCAGCTCCATTGAAACAGAGGGAATTACTCCAGATTTATGCCACTTTCGATGAAAAGAGGCTTTCTGCTGAATGGATCCGGGCAGCCACTCACCAGGTGGAAGGGAAAGAAGTGACTCAGCGTTCAGCAGTTGTTGCTGATCACTTGCTTTTGCCAAGCGTAGAGTCACAGATTTCCCTTTTTTTTTTTTTTTTCCTTCTTCCTCATCTCCCTTCCCGCTTCCTTTTTTCCCTGGGTGAGTGGCTGCTTTGTGCACCCGGCAGAAAAGAGGACTTAATTTCTGGTGGAGGAAGGGATGGAGGGACCAGCATGAGTCCTTGTGAGCGAGGAGCTTGTGGAGGGACACACCACCCTTCTAGGAGCAATCAGCACTTCCTTTCAGAGTGTGAAGTATTGGCTGCTGCCTCTTACCCGCGAGAGACCAACGCTTGTTTGCTGAGCCAGCAGCAGTGGCTGTTTTCTGCACCCAAAAAAGGCAAAGGAAGGGGGAGACACCCCCCGCAGCGAGGTTCTAGGGCCATGTTGAGTAAATGTTGGGGTTTATTTTGGACTTCCCAACAAGATGTCTTCAAGTTTAGAAATGGTGTTAAATTGCTGCAGTGAAAAACGGGGTGTAAAAACTCTACCCGTGGAAGACAATAGGTACTGTAGATCTCGGAAAAACATGGGCTGATGAACTGAAGCTCCCTGAATGTTTCAGCCCATCTGTCTTGTTAGTTTCTGTGTCTTAATCATGGATTTCATGAAGCGTCTAATTTTCTTTTTTTAGCTTTCTGTCTTCCTCTTGTACAAAAGTTAAAGCAGGGAAATCATCTGAGCTGGATTTACTTTTGCATCTGAGAAAAAAGCAGTCTATAAAAAGAAGTGAGTGGTGTGTGTGTGCTGGAACACCGAGTTTGTCTGCCTTGGGTTTGGGGGGCAAGATTTTTCCACCCTCACTTCTGCTGCTGCGGTGGTTATCGGGGCAGCTGGGGAGTGCGGCTATAGGCAGGTTCCTGAGAGCTGACGGTGGTTATAATTGTGTGGCTCTGGTCCGTGGTCGTCTCAGCAGCGTGGACTGAAAGGCAGGCTCTGCTGAAGTCGCCAGCAGCATTCCCGCGCTGTCCCTCCCGCTGCTGCCTCTCTTCCTGGCAGCTCTCGAGAGGGACCGGCCAGTACACCTTGGGAAGTCTGCGACAGCTCTTCCCAGCTGGAGAATTACTTCCTCTTCATATTTGGGGGAAGGAAAGCACAGATCAACCAAGAGAAGCATCCCCCAAGAGTCAGAGCATTTCAGCGATCCCCTAGGAGAGTCGTGCATCTCCAGGTTCTCCCTGTGTGAATCCATCTTGCAGAGCCCGCTCAGTTTTTAGCACCAGTGGAAATTTTTGCCATCCCTCCCCGCACAGATAAGACCGTGTATATTTGCAGTGTGTACTATGCTGAAGACACTGATTGACATTAATTAGGAGTGGGTGGTGTGAAAGTGTAAAAATAAAATCCCTTTCTGTCAGGTTTACTATTAGAAGTGAAGTACACGGTGTGACACGGAGTGCACGTGAGTGCGTGTGGAGGGGAGGGGGTCTGTTCAGCATTTAGAACAGCAGTGGGAGCAATTAAACGTCTGTAGAAGTCGGGGCTTGCAGGCCTTTCTTGTGAGCTCCCCAGCGCAATGTGCTGCTAAGCTGTTTCTTTTTAGTTTGAGCTCAAGACGCCGTGCTAAAAACCATACAGTGCTGCAGAGTGCAGCTGGAGTTGTTTTAACTGCGCTGCACCATGAGCGTTCGGAGGAGGGATTAGGGGGGACGGTGTTCTCGGTGGAGTAGAGCAGGAGCAGCGTTCCGACGTGAAACGGCTAACACCGTTGAGCAAGCTGGTATTGCTCTGGTTGGTGATACTTAATAATTCTGCCTCTGGGTGTACACTGAGAATAAGAAGCAATAAATGAGTTCCACCGCGTTAATGGTTTGTGAAGTGTCTTGTCAGATGTGGCTGGCCTTCTCGTGTGCAATAAATGGACAGTCATCTGTGCCACTTCAAAAACGTGTTCTTTGGATCATTACTGCATTATGGGGTCTGAGCTCCAGGACTGTTGCCTGTGACGTGTCTTCAGCATCTGTGTTTTGTGGGGGTAGCGCCGCCAGAGCGGTATCCGTGGAGCTCTTAGTAGCTGGCTGCCCGTCTGCTCTACCTGCCCGTTTATATTTATGCTTTATACAAGAAAGTTCAAAACACGGACACCTCCTCAGCCTAACTCACCCGTCACTGAGCTGAGTGGCACTGACTGAACACCTCGTACTTGGTGATTGAGGCTTTTGCATGCCAAACTGCAGGTTTGTGTTTGCTCTTCCTTGGTAATAGCTGAAGGACAAATCTCTTTTGTAACACCTCTGAAATTACATGTCTTACCTGAATTTGTGCTTATTTACGTGAGGTCTTTTTAAGTGAACCCCTTTGTATTATTGCCAAGTGAGTTGATGGAGATGAGTTGTCAGTCTCTTCATTTTTTAGCAGAATCTCTCTCTGTTGGCAAACGGAATATTTGCCGGGGGAGAGGGTGGCAGGGACACCTGAGCTCTCCTCTCCAAGCCCGCAGGGTGCTGGTGGTACACGCTCTAGGCCCTGTGAGCTGCGGCTATTTGTGCAGTGCCTGTGATCGAGACAGAGCTGTTTCTGAAGCCTCCTGGTTAATTACCATTTTCTAGCGCGTTACTCTAAGTAGATTTAATGTATTGGGTATTAAGTTAAGGGATTCCCTTCCTGCTGGAAGGAAAACACCAGAGCTGACACACTGGTTTGCACTAGACTTACTAGCATTGGTGGTGTTGCTTTAGCATTGTAATGTGTTAAACCTGGCTCAAGCAAAACAAAAACAATCTCCCCAAACCTTCTGTCTTGCTGAGGCTGATCCTTCCTCTCGCAGGCTGATATTTTGGGTGGTGTGTCACGTGTTACTGAGGAGGAGCATGTGGCTTCAGCTACGAGAGGTCGCTGGCCACAGAAATGTGGAGCTAAGGGCAGTGCTGGCAGCTATTTTCCAGCCAGCGTTGGTGTCAAGTGTACAGAGTACACGTGATAAAGCCCTTGGTGTACTGCATCACGGAGACAGGAGTTCAGAGGTTCCCCCGGGTGGGTACCAGAGGCCCCTCTTAATTAATGTACCTGCACGTGGTTCGTGTGGGGGTGCGTTGGCTGGTAGACGAGATTCTCGCTACGCTGTCCCTGGGCGCGCCTGCTCTGCCACAGCCTGATGACGTGGGTCGGGAACACGTTTGAATTAACTGCAGAAGCACAAAAAGCAATGCACAGGTACGTGGCCACTGAGGCTTCCCCTGCGTGGGGCAAGATGCTGTAGTTTAGGTAAGGAAACCACAAGGAGGTTGATATCTGGGTTTGGGTTTTGGTTTATTTTTTAGTGTAACAGCGTGCTTGCGTTCGAAAGGGTTAAGCAGAGATAAGTTCATGGCTGAAGCTGCAGTGGTGTTCACAGAATGCATGGCATATCTGGTGTCAAAGAAGTCGCTTGTAGTCACATATGTGTAGATAAAAATATACTGAATTTTAAGCAGTGGGGTTTTTTTTTTCTGGTTATAATTGCAGCGTTACTAGAAGTTAATCACAATTGTGTTTCATTACTGTTTTCTTGCTGTAAACCTCAGTTCAGTTAATGGAACAAAGATACCTGAACCGCGAAGAAAAAAGGAAGGAAAAAAGAAAGGGAGCAGAAAGACCGTGTTTGGTGTCATGCTCAGACTGTTCCTGTGTTTAAGACTTGGTCAAGTCATGTTCTCAGGGCTTGAAGCATTCAGTGCACACTCAGAGCCTTTCAGAATGAGATCTCCAGCGACTGAAGAAGCTTGTGGCCCGTGAGACTATAGCCATGTGTGTATAAATGCAGCTCTAGATCTGGTCTTTCCTGGGGACCGCATCCGCTGAAGAACCCAGTGCAGCACAGGGTTCTCCCACCAGCAATAGAAGATGCACAAATCCTAGGTCTCGATCTTCATACACGTAAAGACCACTTCACACTCTTGAGGCAAGTAAAAAGGTCTTGAACCAGCTATAAATTTGTCGAATTAATTAGCCTTCTTGCCCTTTTCACACTGATCAGTGTATTAGGCTGTCGAAACGTAAGGTACACGGGTGAGACGTGTGTGGAAAGCCCTGTGTCGGTACCAACCCTTCAGTGACTGGGTAGCTGTTTGCAAGCTTGAATTCACGAGTTGTTCTGCCGTGTGCAATCCGTTCAGTTTTGTGGGGGTTGCGCTGTTCGTGGGCAAGCGGGAGGGAAATCCTTCGAGGGATGTGTCACTGTAGGACTTTCTCACACTAAAATTTGTGGGAGAAAAGGAAAGTACTGTTAAATAATCTGCTCGTGATCCTCCACACCACGGACATCTTTTAAAACCAGAGCCCGTGCTTCATACGGTCCTTCGTTTGTTGTCGTGTTGTTCACTGTCATGTTATAAAACAGCATTAAATTATTTCTAACACAACGTGCAAGGCCTTGAAATAGTTTGTAATCAGCTGGACCGAGTCACGGCTGCATTGGTAGGTGCTTTCCTGTGGGTGTTTGAAATGCTGTTGAAATGCTTTCCGTGTCAGCACTGACCGCGTTTGTTTGCAGCCTGAGAAAACGGAACGTCAGATTTCAGCTCCACACTAACAACTTTTTATTTAAAAATCATCGATTGTACTTCCAAAACGTGGTGGTACTGAAGGCGTTACCGTAACTATGGCCATAAAGTTAGAGCTGTTACTGCTTTGGGGTATTTCAAGTGGCATCGCTGGCAGGATTTCATTGTGTGTGTGAAACTCAGAGTCGCTCGCTTCCTTCTTCCATCCCCTCCGGTTTTAATTACCTGTTTGGTGAAGGGCAGAACACAGCAATGGGGGATTTGCTTCTCAGGGACTGTCTGGGGAGTCTGTGGGCAGCATGTCAATAAATTCCTGAATGACTCGGGCTTCTCTGCGTCCGTCCCCACGGGGCTGCCTGCAGATGGGGACCCTGTGGTGCCTCCCCTGCTCAGGTGGCCAATGTGAGCCTCGTGCCGGGGTCAAAGGGTCAGTTTTTGAGAAGCGTGGCAGGGAGCTGGCTCTGTGTCTCCCAAACCCCATCCTAGGGCTGTCTGTGCTGCATCATCTTTCCTCTGGTGTGGGTTTAATACTGAGCGACGGTTGCAGACGAGCTGTTCAGTGCCACGAGTGAAACTTGTTCCATCATGAGAGGATGCTGCGGAGCTGCTGACACAAGTCGCCTGGGAAGCGTTCTTTGCTGGAGATAATGTTTCCCCTTTGCTGGGGGTGTTTTTTTGCTGTGCGCATCGGTAGTGCTTTGGTGGGCGTGTTGCTTTTTTCAGGCTGGGATTCAGAGCTGTGCTTTTCATTTGTCACTCGCCCTTAAATAGTAAACCAATGTTTTTTAACACCCGCGCTTCCAAATTCTGTGATCACTGAAGTTGTCAAACATTTATTGGGAGTAGAGGGTTTTTCATTGTATAATCTTCATACTAAATCAGAAGGAATAGTGCTTCAGGACTTTATTTTTAATAGAAAAATATGGTAATAGCTTGACATTCCACAGCACACGTAAATTGTTGAAAGTCAGAAGACCATTTGCTTCGAGGCTGCACATAATGATCTCATTTGTTATTATGTGGTCTACACAGGCTACTCTCAAGACGTGTAGGATTTCTTCCTCTCTAATGTTTCGGCATCAGTGTAATAGATTGAATACTCCGTAGATATTCAGCCATCTGGTTCTCTTAATTCCGCTGAATTTACCAGAAGTAGTAGTAATGTGTTATGCCTTTCTAAATATAGTTCTTTTTCTGTGATTGAAAAAGGAGTCATTTATTCTGTGGAAGACTTTGATATTCTGTAGTTTTCCTTTGCTGCAATTTGAATATTCTCAGGAAAAGTAAACCGTTGATTTCTTGGCACAAGTATTGTGGGGTTTTGTTAAGGTTTCTCCTGTTGTCATTTTGGGATCCAGATGTTCTTCAACTCCACAGTCCAAGGAAGGGTATTAGTGACCTCTTTTATTCTCCAGGTTATAGTAAAAATAAAGATGCCTTACAATGCCGTAGAAGGAAAGGAAGAAAAAGCCAGTCTGCTGGGAGGAATAATTTAACAGAAATTTGAGGGAGTTCTGTAATCAATCCCCAAACTAATAAAACTCCTTGCGATTGGGGTTTGATCTTGAAATTTGATTTCTAGCGTGAAGCCTTCCGCTGGCACGACGACTTGTAAGAAGCGTCTGTTTTGGGTTAGAACAAGCGGTTTCAGCTGCCGAATCAAGTGTTGCAGGAGGCATCCTTGAAGCGG
>NW_010388908.1:47064-56001 GCF_000710305.1 Buceros rhinoceros silvestris | reverse complement strand
GCGGTTCAGGCGTTGCCATGAAGCTGTGCGGCGATTTCAGTGAGCGAATGTGAACGCGGCGATTGCCTCAGTGCCATTAGGAAAAAGTGGTATTAATAACAGCGAGAAGAGGGACCAGCACTTGGTGCAATGACAGTTTCTGTTTGCAAGCCAAGGAAATGTGTCAGGAGGTCACCGAGGAGTATCTATGGCAACCGAGGGACGGAGAACGGCTCTGCTGGGCCAGTGTTGCTGGCTGGGCAGAACCCCAGGCACTGAACTATGATATGACCTGATTAGGACTAAGCGACTAACTGACACTGATAGTATTTATCAGCCACAGGCTTTAAAAATCAGTGGAAAGCAGAAAAAAAACCCAAAAAACAAAAATCAGTGGGAAGTGGGGGAAAAAAAAGTGAACCAAAGAGGTTTTTCTGATGTCTTTCAGATTAAAAAAAATCGTAAAATACATCAGTACACATTTAAGTGTAGTAAGCCTAATGTCTGGAGAGAGGAGATATATTTCTCACTTCTGCCAGGAATGTTTTTACTCTGCGCTGTCTTAATATTTCTTTAAATTGCTTTTTTAAAGACACCAGGCTTATCAGGAATCGTACGAACCAACCCCAGACTTTCCACTGGGCCACCCATAAATTTGGTAAAGTGACATTTCTTCTGTGATCGTTAAAAAGAAGAAGAAATATTAAGAAGCACCAGGTCTTTCGAACCTTCGCTGGAAAAGTCAGCGGCTTAAATATCATTGAAATCCTGTCTTGGGGTGGGATAACTGAATTCCCGCTGTTAAAGCAACGTCTCGGGTGATAAATGGCGATACGTTGTACGACTCACTCGAGGGGTCATTATGCTGGTGGGGCTGGAAGCCGCTGGCGTTCGCTGGGCTGTAGCAGGAAGGTGTCAGCCTGTGTGCCATCTGAGCGGCGTAGCAGAAGAGCGAGGGCAAGTTTCCTTGGCGACCACTCTGGATGCAGGTTGGGGAGAGGAGATGAATTGCCAACTGTTTCTTTGGCCTCTAACCCAGAGCACTACAATCTGCTGTGGCAGTACTGTATGTTCCTTCCTCTTCACCACCCTGTTTCGTACCGCGATGTGGAGGCCCAAAAAGCAGCACTGCAGTGTGGTGCATCAGGGTTCGAAGGGCTGTGGCATTACGTTGCGTTATTGATTGAGGGCATTAATGATCTCCTGGACGCATCGTAGTTTGCTGTGTAGTAATGACCCCGAGCTCAGCAGGGTGCTGGCTGCTGCTGGGGGGCATCTTCGCCCGCAGGGGAGCCAGGAGGGGCTGTCATGTTGCTCTTGAGATGTTTCCTCTGCATGCGCACGGAGCAACACAAGTCGACATCTAGGTCTTGTGTTCTCCGCGGAGCACAACGTTCCTCCAGCATTCCTTCAGCGGGAACGAAGGGGAATGCAAGGCGACAGTGTTTGCAGGATCACGAACTGTTGGCTCTTTCAAACCCCTGTGGAAGTAAAGGACCGAACAAGTCTACAGCTGGCTCCCTGTAGGGATGTGCAGTTCAAGCTGTGACTTTCTGTTTTGGTTTGGTTTATTTCTCTTTTATTTTGTTCAATGAAATGGGGAATCGAGGCTTTAAACTGCAAACAGTTCAGATGTTTTTCTGCCGGGAAATCGTGTGGCATTTTTTGTTTTGGTTTCTGTCTTCTCTGGTCAAAGTTTACTGTGGTAAGTCAAAGCGATGGAGATTGTGGTTTGTTCTGGCGTGAGGAGAGCAGCCAGGCAGTGTTTCTCCAGGTCCAGAAAGCCTGCAGAGAGGAGAGGAGTCAGTTAAACTTGCTGCTGCAAAGTGTTGCTGGAAAATTACTTCATAAAGCCTTTCCCAAGAGGTCATGGACCCAAAAAGCTGGTGCGTGCTCTTGAATTGACTGTGCTGAGGTGGTGGGTGCTGGGACTGTGTTCCAGCAGATCTGGAATGCAGTGCTGGTTTGCCACTGTAAAGTGGCCTGGCTCGTACAGTCAAGTGCAACTTGCTTTAGAAACCCGTCGTGACACCCTTGTATGATATGATACTACCTGTGCCGGGGGCAGGAGCTGAAGCAGAACCTGACTGAAAGAAGCCCTCCTGTCTGGGCGACGATGAGTTTAATATTCCTGACTGATGGTTGTGGTGCCATTTGCATCTGTACTTTTGAGATTTGCAAAACATGTTACAATGATGGTTCTTAAAATTCCAGCCAGTTCTGTTGCTCATGGTACGCAGAAGCTGCCCTAGTGTTTTCATCGTTACCTGGTTTGGGATCTGGGCACCCCCACCGTGCGGTGCCAGGCTGTGACTGTGGGCAGCGCCGCCGCCTCTGCAGTTGCTCTATTTGTAGGACAGCTCCTTCATCTTCCCTATGTGATATTTGGGCAGATTTTAACCAACCCGGTGAGAGTCTGAAGAGGCAACCAGCATTGTATCAAAGCACTTCGGAACACACTTACACAGCCCAAGTTACGTGTGTGCTGTTTGACTGGCACGAAGAAAAGGTTTTTGGAAAGCATTTTAAAAAATCTGCAGGTCTTTATTCCTCGTCAAAACACAGTATCTGGAAATCTCACCATGAAAGAATGTAAAGCAGCTCCCCCCTGGTTTTAGGGGATGCCTGTGACCCAAAGGCCAGCTTGATCAGCTGCTTTCACAGTGTGGATGGATTACAAAGGACAGTGCATGGATGTTGTCTGTTCACCGGGATTTGGTGCAGAGGGTCGACCTTAATAATGGGATGAAGTTCTTTAGGGAAGACAGACGAAGGGTCTCAGCAGATGAGGTATGATGGGCTAAACCCATACAGTGTCACCAGCCCTTTCTCCTGCTAAATCAGACAAAAATGTTCTCAGAAATAACCTGGGTTTTCTCATACCTAAGTACCTGACTTGCAATATTAGGGAAAATGGAAGTGGCTCTTCTCCCTCCTAAATGCAGAAGAGCCACTGGAACTGTTTTTAGAGAGGCAATCTACAGACTCTAAAATACATGTATCACAAACAAGGCATCTTATTTCCTCACTCCTTTGCTGCAGAGACACCGTTAACTGGTTTGTTTTTGGACAGTGTAACACATGCAGACGTTAAACGGAGAACAGTAGAAAGCAGAGGACTAACAGCAGTGATGGCAGAAGTGCCACTTAGCTTCTTATTAAATAAAAGCTGTTTTGCTTCCAAATCCTTAAGTTGCTATAGTTATTTCATCTAGTTTGCCCAGCCCCTCTTTTTTTAAGACATTTGTTCCATTCAGGGATGCAAAGAGTTGTTTTTGTTGTTGTTTTTTTTTCTTTTTGCCAGAACACTTTGTTGGTTTAGATAATAACTCTTTTTTCCCATCATTTTTATTCAACACATGAGATAAAAAGTTTCAGATTGGGGCTCAGCCCTCATTAAGGGGAGTTTCAGGAAAGAGAAGGAGGGAGTGCTAACAGAGTGCCTTCAAATAAATCGTGATTAATTACATGTAGAAATGCTCTGACTTCATTTGAATATGCTTAACAAGCCTTTACTGACTACCACCAGTTTCTGCTGTTGGAGAGTAAAACTGAGCGTCAACGTGCATTTGAGTACGCGCCTGGTCCTGCTTTCGCTGCGGGGAAGCACGAGCAGTAGTTCTGCGGCAGCCTGCTGTGGGCGGCCAGAAAGAACCGTCAGCGAGAGCAGACTGGACGGCTTGTGTGTAGAAGGCAGGTACGGCTCTTCTTCCCCAGCCACGGTGAGCAGCGAAGCCTTTTTGGAACGGGAATTCTGCTTCGTTCGCCATCGTCTCCACGCCGAGTGCCCCTTTCCCTGCCTCTCTTAAAGGCCTGTTCCAGTCCTCTGCCCGTTGTACCAAAGGCTGTCACTGTGTCATCTGGCCATCCGTGAGGGTTTTCTGGTCCTTTCTGTGCTGTTGAATGTGTTTGTAGTCTGTGCCCCGTCATGCTCGGGGCTTTGGAGGGCCTGGCCGTTCCGCAAGGCTCTTCCTTGCTCCCGGTTGCCAGCGTGCAGTTCCCTTCCTCCAGGGCCCTTCCCTCCCAGTATCACTCTTGCTGCATCAGCGAGTGGAAGGTGCTCATTTTGAGCGTGGGGCAAATGAAGGGTGAAAAGAGTAATTTCCATGCTCTAAGCTGCTGTCACTGAAGTAGTGCAGCACACTAGCTGCATCAGCCGTTGGTTAAGCTGTTGACCTGCTTTACTGTTCATCGTCTTCATCGGTGTGCTCAGCACTGGGGACGAAGGTTAACTTGGGAGAGGAGGTTGCAACCTGTTGAGGTGCGTTAGAGTGAAACCCTCATTAAAAAGCAGCAGCCAGAGGATGCTGACTCCTCATCCTGTGTCCCCAGCAGACAGTTCCTCTTCAATGTGGATACATCTTCACCCACAGTCCCTAGGGGAGTTGGGAAGGACAGCTGCCTTCTACCGCCTTGTCGTACTTCACAACTACGGAAGGAGAAAAGTTTTCCTCTTCACAGCTTGACACAGCCGAGGTCCAAGAAGCCCTGAATTCTCTGAGGCTGTGTTGTTGCTGCCAGCTTGCAGTCTGGGGACATTACACTTAATCTCGCTGTGCCTTTTCCCCTCTTCTTCTTAGGCTGCAGGGTTTAAATCCCCTCCTCTTAAGCACGGGAAGGTTTCTTGTGGGAGTCAGCTAGGTGGCATTTTCCATGCTCCATTCCGAGCAGAGCCGCCTGAAGATCTCCTAGTGTTATGCAGCGCAAGGTGCCTTCTTGCTGAAATCATGTAATAATGAGGTACCGTGAGCCCATCGCTTAGCTGGATGAGAAAGGGTGTCAAGCCGTCTGTCCTGAAGACTGATTCCAGTTAGCTTTATAAATCTGATCTGTGCTTTTGACGTTTTTCATGTCCTTCCGTCTAAAGGAAGTAAAGGCAAAGGTGATGCTTTAATCTGTTATCAGCTGCATAGATTCCCGTTAGGGCTTTTTTGAGGTTTTGGTGCTAGTAAAAAAACAAGGGCCCATTATTAAAAACAGATTATCAGCAGGGAGAAGGGGCGGCAGCGTGGTAACCAGTGTCTGGAGGAGAAATGGAAATGCCGAGTAACACAGGAAGGAGTTACAGGTTGAGGGTTGCGTTGGGAAGATGCAGGAAATGGGAATTAGAGCATCAGTAAAATGCCACGAGAGAGCTGAAAATGTCATATAGGAAGGGTCAAGAGAGGAGAGAGCGGAGGCTCCTCGGTGATTCGTGATACTTTGGCAGTGTGAAGAGGCTGGAGTTTATTCTTGTGGATGGGCTAGTAAGAGCTTTGACTTTCACATCTTACCTCTCTGGAACCGGAGCGGCTGCAGAGGGGAGAGATCTGCCACAGCAGACATAAACCAGTTGTTGGGAAGGTCTCACCCTCTGTCCTTCTTACGCGGTCAGGGGATTTGTAAAGCAGCAGGAGCATTCAGAGACGGACGCAATTCCCGTCCTAACCCTCGTCCTTCTGAGTTTTCTTAACCTTTCCTGGCTAATGAGCCCGTAGCAGCCCTACACAAATCCATGCTGCTAGGAAAAGTGATGGTATTTTTACAGGGGTTTAAAGGAATCCGATGCTGAGGTGCTTCGGAGTAAAGGTTTAATTTTTACTTCAGTTGTTTAGATTTCCAGTTTATTCCTCCTCAGCTGGGCTGGTGCAGATTGTCTTTTAGATAATGCAGAAGTAGTAATGTCCAGTTACTTTGCTCTTCACTTTTTTCTCAACAAGCTGGCTTACTGGAAATGCATTTGAGAGGAAGAGGTTATTTTTCTTGGAATTTTTGTGATTTTTTGAGACTAAGGTATCTCACTAAGGTATTTCACCAAAGAAATACCTTTAGTTTTCATAAGCATATTGTATTTCTTTTTGTACCATACCTACATCTCCTTCCCAACCTTTCTCACCCAGCAACTTTTCATTAAAACCACGTTAATTTAATATTAGTTGCAAGTTTTTGCACCGTTATTCTAATTTTAGTTCTTTCCAAAAGAAAGGAGAGTTACAGAAGCAACCCTTGTGAGATACCAGCTCCTAGATGATAATATCAATTTGCTTTTCACAGCTAGGCACAATAAATGACTTCTCATTGCAGGTGAAATTTGCTGCACTGACAGGGTTCCTCCTCCACAGAACACAGCTGGGTTCTGAGACGGGGATACAGAGTTAGCACTCAGGAAACTGAAGCAGCATTGAATTTTTTATTTAAGTTCATATTTATCTGTTTGATAAGCTACATGGTAAGCTGTATGGATGGGTTATTTTCCTATTCTATTTTAATTTCCTGTTACGTATGAGGAATTTGCACTTAACTTTGTGAATGAGTTCCCCACGGAGCATAACATTAATGTCCGGGAGAAAAAAAGCCAAACAAACAAGAGGCCAGAATCCTACAGGTCTTGCTTTTTCAAAACTACTCAGGTGAAAAAAAATAGAAGAGGAGCTTTTCTGCATGGGAAATGAGGAGAGAAATCTCGAGTGGACCGCATTTTTGACAAAGATTTTAATTTTTATGGCCTGATTCAGTGTTAGATTAAGATGGAATGAGACTGCAATAGTTTCATCCATCAGCAGAGTTACTTCAGCGTAAACCTGCCACAGGGGGTGGCAGAGTGAGCCTCGCCGCATGGAATGACTCTGTAGTCAGCACGGGTAAGAAAGACCTCCTTGAGACCAGCAGCTCTGCCCGGTTAAATCTGTGGCCGGTGCGATCTGAACACTTTGAACTTCAAGTACTTTAAACGAAACTTTGAAAATAATTTTTTGTTACTGCAAAAATACCAAGGATTTATTGCAAGAAAGAGACTTGTAATGAGCCCCACAGAGGCCAACTTGGCCTCGCGCTTTACTCCAAGGGTAGCAGGTTTGCCTGCCTCTTGGTGAGGGGTCTACAGGAGTGGCCCCCCCGAGAAACAGAGTTATTATTAACTACCTTGCTCTAACCTGAAATAAAACCCCTCTTCTCTGAGGTGACTTCATTGCGGTCCCGTCTCTGATGCCGTGCTTTTACTGCCTTCTCCTGTTACAGATGACCACTCTGTGTCTGTGTGTTTACAGGGAGCAGATGAAGTGGTAGGCAGTAAATATCCATGGTGTGTATCTGACAGCAGAAGACAGGGAAGGCTGCTTGTTCTTCCGGTTGTGGAGCTACACCCTGCAAAACCAAGTGTTTTAAAATCCAGCATTTTGAAGGTTCTTGCCTGTAGAGGCATTTCAGGACATGTGGCTGCAGTGTGTGTGTTTGTAAGATTCAACATTTAATTTATGCTTTAGAAGCCTCATGCAATTTTCATGCTGGTGCTAGAGTCTTGTCTGTGTTTCACAACCGTCTCTGTTAAGGTCAGAGCTATCAAATCTGGTTAGTCCTGGCCTGATTTCCCGAGCAGGCAAGTCATCCACAACCCTCCGCTGCACTTTAATGGGCCTCTGGGCACAGGCAGCACTGCTGTGGAGGAGGCTGGCTGTGTGGGTCTGGAGCGTGGATTGGTACCTAAGTTAGTGTGTCCAGAGGTGAAAATGTCAGCTGAGTATTATCTCTCCGTGGGACTCCTGTTCTGTGTGTTGCTCTTAGTGTTTGACAGGGGCTGTCACTCACTGTAAGCCTGTGCAGAAGCCAAGCAGATCAGTGCCTCAGGTACGACCGGGTATTATATATTACCCCACGAGTGAGGTAGCACCCTCTGTTGAATCTTACTGCAGGTGTTTTTGCTGAAGCATTTTAGCGGGGCTTTGCTCAGGTTACCCTGAGGGCTGCTGGAGCCCTGGATGAGTGAAGGTGGGCAGAGCGCGCTCCCCCTCTCAGCACGTTCCCGTAAGGGGGAGCGAGGGAGTTGCCTCGTCCTGAAGTTTTGCTCAGCTCCACTCTTACCTGGCTCATCTTTATCCTCTTTTGTTTGGACCTTCGCTCACTCTCCTTCCATTCAGCTGATCTCTTCCTCTCCGAATGCAGAGCCACGTGTTTCAGTGCCAGCCAGCTGCAGGGGGGCAGAAGACCCCGGGGCTGTCCGTTCGCACATCTGCTGAGACAGAGCAGCTTACTGCTTGCTTGCTCTAGGTCTGTTTTAAGGCAGAGGAAACAGCTTAAAATACTCTTTTGAAGGTGAACATGTGACTGCCTCGAACTGCGTCGCCACCGAAAGCTTACAGAAATAACGTGGTCTGCTGCCATCTGCTTACACCTCTCTCCTCCACCCTCTGTTGCTCTTGTCACTTCAGGCTGCTGAAAGCTCTTCAGACAAAGACCTTCTCTTGTTTTGCAAAGGGCACGCTGCTGTGGCTCCTTCTGCAGCCCGTCTTTACTCAGCCCCCAGTCTGCACTGCGATACAAATAGTAGTAAGAGCGTTGATAGTTTTGTGATGTACTTTTAACGGGGATGTGGGCTGAACCAAACAGGAGTTTAATTGTGCGGTATCTTGTAACTCATCCCTTACATGAATTTGTGGATAACACTCAGGTCTCAGGTATTGATCAATGATGTAATTGTCATCCTATAGTAGGACAGATGATGTAATTCTTACCCAGTTGCTGAAGACGGTGACCTTGAGACAGATCAGATGGTGGAGCAGCATAGACGGGTCACTGATTTAAAACGCCCTTGTTTTAAAACTAAACTGTCATCTGTTAATTGTTGGGGAGGAATAATTATAACAAAATGCCAGCATGTTGCAAAAGATCTAGCATTTACTGACATTTACCAGCAGTTCCATACTCTTGTTTTGGCTTGGTGGCTCTTGATGGTTTTGCTGCTTTGGCCATCGTTCCCATTTCCATTGGGGTAGCGTAAAAGACTTTTGTGAGCCTGAGGAAAACCTTTGTTTCTGCTAACAAGTCACACTTTAAAAAAAAAAAAGCAAAGGAGAGGTGGATGTGATATGAGAAATTGTGGTAGATGGGAGGAAAATATATGGCACAGTTTTGTCAATGGGGGAGCCTAGTTTCGTGCCCCCCCCCCCCCCCCCTATAACATTTAATAAAATAACTAGCACTCTT
>NW_010388908.1:40987-47025 GCF_000710305.1 Buceros rhinoceros silvestris | reverse complement strand
TGGGTGAGCTAGGTTCCGGCCCCCCCCCCCCCGAATATACATTTGAATAAGAGATAGCATCACTTTTCATTTGAGTATTTAATAGAAAAAGAAGTGATAAGCATCCACAAGCTTTTGCTTTTAGATAAACAGCAGGCAAAACTCGAGAGAGGTCGTGGGGAAAAAAGAAATAAAACCACTTGCTGTGATTGCTAATAACATGGTTGAGACAAAGACATATTTTTATCTCAGTGGAAGAGAGGCTCTGAGAGACCCCGGTGCAAGCATAAGGAGCAGTTCGAGAAACATGGATCCTGAAAAGAAAAAACAGGTTTGAAAAGACAAAGGGTCGAAGAGCTATTTTTAGTTCTACTGTTGGTGTTTTCTTCTTAACTAGTAATGCATTTCTGGCCCAATATTTGCTGTTTTGTGTCAGAACTTTTTGCATTTTTTTTGTTCCTCTGACCCTAGTAAACTGGCACGTTTACAAGAGAAGTATGAGACTGAGGAACTTGCCGAAGTCTTCTCTTCAAGCAGATCCTTAGTGAACATAGTGGAAGAAGTTAATCGTTTGCATGAATTTGTGACCTAATAAAGACAGCTACAAAAGAGTCATCTAATTAATCGCTGCAATTAATTGATCTTAGGAAATCACAGAGGGAAATCTCAGTTGGATCCTGTATTTTCCACTTCTGGGTGAGGCAGAAGTTTCTCCAGTAGCTTGTGTTTGAAACTAGTGAATATTATGGTAAATAATTCCTTTTCCTGAGTCCTGTGAGGATGTGCTCGGTATTTCTCTGCTTCGTGGACTTTTCAGGTCTTTTACTTTCCTACCGTATTTGCTTATAGATAATGTTACCTAATGTCTAGGGGACTCCTGACCTGTAAGATCTGTTAAAAGCAGCTGAGATGTTAAAGTCCGTCCAGTTCTTTATGTGCAGAGGGCCTTGTGCATGGAAATCCTTCATGCCGTGCCTTAGTGAGAAATTTCAGGTTTCAGAGGGATGAAATAAGAACTTTGATGGAATGCAGTCCCTTCGACAGTATTTCTTTTCTAAGTGTGCAATAAATCTAGATGTGGGTAATTGAAATTGTGAGAAAATAATGAAAAGAAGGAAATTACTTTAATCCTGTAACGCCAAAGGAAGCAGAAAATCTCACACACACACTCTCTGCCCCAGGGATTCAGCGCATCTTCATTTTTAAGCAAGCTTCTGTAGTGGGATGCAACCACTTCAAAAATTGTTTCTTTGGCACACAGAGGCTCCGGTTGTGTGGGGAACCATTTTTCACTGAGCTGCAAGCCCAACTTGTGAATGCTCTGCTGCCCTTTACGGTTTCATTCCCACAGCTTTGTATGAGCCAGGCAACTGCCCTTACCCCTCTTTTAGAAGCAGAGAGTTGTTGAGGTTGGAGAAGACCTTTAAGATCTGGCCCTGTAGACTCGTGTGTGTCTTAAGTGGTGTAGCAGGTCGCTAACCATTTCCCCGTGGATTATGGTGGCTTCGTTCTGCTCCCGGTCCCTGTCTCCCAGCTCAGGGGTCTGGGTACCCGGAGGACAACTGGTCTGACTCCTGAAGACTGCCATCCAGTCCAGCATTTTGCAGATGAGGTACAGAAAGGCTGAAGGACACGCTCATAAGGAAGAGCCCAGTCATGTTGAGGTTTGACTTCTTCTGTTTCCCAAATTCTGGGCAACTGGTGCTATCCTTCTGCCTCAGTCCTTCCCCAGTGTGTTTTGTTTGGTGCAGGTGTCGTTCAGTTGCTCTGCCCGCTCCTGGTTTTTCTGGCATGGTCACAGCTCAGTTGCCCAGCTAATTCACATCCTTGTCTAGGAGCATGTTTGTGCTCAGGGATGGCAGCAGGTCACTGAACAGCTTCTGCCTCCGAAGCACTGCTTCAGTGAGTGAAACTTGCCCTGGGCTGTGGGGCAGACCTCAGTCTGTGTATCAGCTCCGGAAGTCCAGTGGTCTAACTTGCAGCACACCCCCTGCGTTTTGCTTCTGCACTTGGTTGAACTGTTTTGTTGTTTCAAAACAAAACAGAGCAACAGTGCTTGTCCATGAAGCTTCAACTTACACCTATTCCTTTTTATTTTCTCCTCTCTCTGTCAGCTACTGCCTTGCCTTCCAAGTTTAGACCGCAGTTGTCGGGACACTCAGACCTTCAGGTGACCTTTTACATTAACTGTTTCTCTGCTCGCTAGGGTGTCATAAATGTTCCAAACTTACTAATGTTTCAGGGTATCTGTTGTGGCAAGTCCGTAACTATCTGAACCTTAAAAAATTGTGATTCATAAGATACAGGGAGGCACATCTGCACTTGTTGTAAGTTGCTGTAGCTCCTCAACCTAGAGTAACTCGTGCAGGTTTGTACCAGAAGCGCTGCCTGGTGAATTGTAGTGATGAAAATCTTCCTTGCACCCCTTGGTCCACCTTTCTTTCAAGCTGCACTTAGGGAATTGGGTCTCTCAAATGGAAACACGTGTCCTCTGCTTCATAACATGCTTCTTCCTAAAGCTGTAAAGAGGCCTGGATATAGTCCAGGTAGTTCTGGGTTATTTTCTTGCGCTGAATGTCCTCACTAACCAGTGGGGTTTTTTCCATATCTGTTCACTGCTCTGCTAGCCCACGTGGAACGCTACAGGGACTTGCTGAGTAGACTAGAGACTGACGTACTGTCAGGATGAGAGGTCTCTCTATCTGATTTTCCTGGAAGACTCAAAGGGAAATCAGGGTGATTTTAAGGACATGGAGGGTGAATTGTTACTGCTTATCTGCCTCTGCTGTTGACTTAAGTGTCTGATGCTGAGGTGGTATTAGGTGGGGTATCAAAAACTCATTGTGAATCAGAATTAACTCTAGTCTGCCCCATGAAATAGAAGTCTGGCCATACACATCTGTGACATGTCACAAGACAAGGTGAGCTGAACAGCCGCTCTTTTTCAGAAAATCAGCACATCTTTGGACTCGGTGTGCTCTTTCGTGCAGCAGTTCTGCTTGGACGTTCTGCTTGGAGGTACGAGGATTGGGGTGGACCTGTTGCTCAGCCTGGCACTGTAGGTTGCGGCTACATTCCCTTGTACTGCATTATTCTTTCTTTAGTCAAGGTGCATTCACCAGGTGGAGGAGTGGAGGTCTCCAGCCAGAGACCTCACCATGGGACTGGCAGAACACTCTTGGTTTGGCTCAGTTTAATGTCATCTGCAGTTGGAAGAAGGTTTCTGGTTTCCTTGCTACTTTCTTGATCTTGCCTAACTCTTTAGGGTTACTGGGAAGGCCTGGTAAGCTGTGCTGTGCGCGTTTTGGTGCTTCCTGTGTATATATTTATCTGGCCAGTGGAGGAGAAAGTTCAGCCTGGTCCACATAATAGATCTATATAATGGGTGAATGCAGAAGACAAGACAGTAGTGTTTGCACCGCTCGTTTGTTTGGTTTATATAGGTGAGAGCCAGGAAGTCCAACTTAATACAGGAGTTAGCAACTTAGAGCTGCGTCTAGCTGGGATAAAAAAATACCTGGGTTTTTCATACTACAGCGGTCACCGTGGTTACACAGATATGGCAGTAATCCTTCGTACTCTCCCAGTGTAGATGTAGTCTATTATGGGTGACAAAAGTCAGGTGTTTACGTACTGGAGACACCTGAACAGGACAAAGTCTGTGTCATACAGTACGATGGGGCTTAGATCCCTGACTTTGTCTTAAGAGGCTTTCAGAATGTCTCAGCAGTGCTTTAAGACCCTTCAAAGACCCGTTCCCAGCTCCCTGATTTCCAGTGGAGGGCCTGAGAGATCAGCCCATCTGTAGCTCTGCTCCACCCCTGCATTTGGAGGCCACCTGCCCACTGCTCTTTAAGACTCCTGGTTTTTAAGTCATTCCTGCCAACACATGCTTTGCCTCTAATTGTGGGGAGGAGAATAAGTAGTAAGCACGAGGGAAGTTTGTTGTGATAGGAAGATCTCATCCAGCAAAGGGAAGGATCCCGTGTAAGTGTTTTGTATTTTAATTCCTTCCTCTGCTTGGACGTCTTTCTTACAGTCTGAGAGGTCTAGCGTCGGTCTCGAAAGGATGCTCTGCAAAGCACATTTTCGAATGTTCCATGGGAGAATCTGCCTGCCTGCCTCTCTCAATAAAATTGGAAATTTAGACCTTTTGCCTCTATTTCAGAAGTGTTACATGAGGAGAGGGCGACTTTACAGCTCCTCTCTCTGACATGCTGTAAAACTGGGTGTTAGTCACTGTTGGGGAAAAAATGTTTCATACCCTATTGCTCTTTTCTTCTGAGGCTCAGCGTCAGTGGTGGTCCCCTCTGCAGAGGGTTCAGGAGTGCAACTGGCACCCTAGAAAATAAATAACGCTTGAGTCATCTGCGTAGTGGATCAGAATCCAGCCCGCCCAGCTGCCGGAGCAAAGACCGTAAACTTTCACATTTGAGTTCTCTGCTGAAAAGCTACATATTTGTATGAAGAAAGAACGACATGTTTGTTTTAAAGTAATTTTCTTTGCTTTTTTGTAGCTGAATCATCTGACTCTTAGATGGTGAAGGTCATATAAGAGCAGTATTTTCTTGCTGTCTTTCTGTGTCTGCAGAACTACAATGACTGGAGTTTGCCCTTGCTTCCAGTCATAAGAACAATTGTTGGATTCTAGTGTGAATATCAGTGTTTGTGTCTATAGAAAGCAATCAACACTTCCCCCTCATTTTTCTAAATAGGCTGTGACCGTGACACTGGATTTCCTGTCTCTTGCCTATCCAAATTAAAAAATCTTTGCACGCAACAATGTCGTCTTCCACACTCACCATCCATTGCCTCATTAATAGGCATCGTCTTTATTACAGTCTGCCTTTCTCCTCTTGAGATATGTCCAGACATCACTGGGGCCTATAATCTTCTTTCATTTTTATTCTACATCATGGATGTGTTCGAGGGACTTTCTCAGTAATAACTGTAGGAAATCGCAGGTGATGTAAGAAAAGCTGGTTCAACTGCCTACAATCAGCATTGCACAACATTTAGTATTTTTCCAGGATAACCTTTTAAAGTGACATTTTTCCAAGCTGAATGGCAGCTCTGTGTTGATTTTCCTTCATTTTTACATTTCAGCATGAATGATTCAGGTTGTCTTGAGAACAAGATCCAAAACCCTGCGTTTTTGTACCTTTTGTTCCTTTTTTAACATAGGAAGAAGGAGGAAGGAGATTGTCCTCCCATGTTTTCAGCAAAGCGGTTGGTTGCCCAGACAGGGTGGAGCAGGAGGAAGGGATGAAGGGAGAACGCAAACTACAGTTTGGCAGAAGTGTTGGGTAACAGGGGACTGTCTGAACAAGGAGCTGCAGGGGCGGTTAAGGCTGCAAGCACCAAGTGTGGGGACAGTGTCTTGGAGCTGGTGTGACTGCCAGGAGTGCATTGTGTGATGGGATTGGGATTAGAATGAGGATGCAGGAGGAAACTGGGTTAAGAGTCTGAGGAGTAAAGCCGCAGGACTGTAGCAACAGAAGAGAAGGTTGGAAGGAAATCTCTGTTCTGGACATTGGGATGGAGTTTGCGATTCCTGAGACTACAGTTGGATGCTACTTGTCCTGGCTGGTGTGAAGGTACCAGACCATTCCACGTCTCGTTGGTTCGTACAGTCCAAGTGCTTGATACAGCCTCATAGCCCTGCCGAGGCAGCAAACTGAATTATGCAAGTGCTGTCCCTGTGCATCAGTGCAAAAACCCTGGTGTGAAACCACGTAATTTAGCTCCAGTTGCTGCTAAGTCTGTTCAGAGTGTCTGACTTTGCACTGAAGTGGATGAGGACCACTCTTGACCCCACAGTTTAGGTTCACGTCAGGTCCAGTCCTCTGTTCCTGCTTGCAGTTACCTCGGTGCCTCCAGTGGAAGAGGTCTATTTGTTTGCATTCAAATGTTCCAGTCCTGGTAGTGATTTTACCCTGCCAGCCTGTGTCAGCACAAGCTTCCGCAAGCTCACTGCACCTCCCCTTGGGAAATGACCCCCTTTGGTCTGCTCTGGGGTGCTCCTCAGCTGGTCAAAGGCAAAACAGGGTTAGCACAAG
>NW_010388908.1:22952-40794 GCF_000710305.1 Buceros rhinoceros silvestris | reverse complement strand
CTCTTCCAGCAGCCTGCTGGCGCTGGTGAAGGGAGACAGTCAGCACAGCAAGAGGGGCAGCTGGTGCCGAGCGTGTGTGTGGGAGGAAAGCCTCATCAAGTGGCGTAGCTGGCTTTGGAAGGGACCTTTGTCCACAACTTCAGTCTCTCTGAGTCTCAGTTCTGTCTGTGCGATGGCGAAAAAACCCTTCTCACAGGGCTGTTGTGAACATGTGCTAATTTTAGCGTAGCAGGCAGTTAGGTAATATGGTGACAGCCAGAAAATAACCTATAAGGAACTAGCTTGTTCTGGCCATTTTTAATAGAATGAAGCGAAGTACCGAGTGTTGCTTATTCAGTAACACCAGCTCTACTATACCATGAATGACACCATTTCCCGTGGAAAAACCCCCTGTGTGGTCATAAAATTAAGAAAGAAGGTGAAATGTTGCACAATTGGCCGTATTTCTGGTATTTCCTTGTCTTTTAGTTTGTGACTTAACATTTTTCATGTGTCTGGGTACGTTCGTACCTGTATTGAACTGTTTGTGACCGAGTTTGCAGTTGCTCAGAACTCGCTGCCTAAGGTTGTTGAGCGCTTCAGAGGGGGCTTACAGGACACCGAAGCATCTCACGCTTCTGCCAGTACACTTCTTTAAGCACGTTTCTGTCTCTGAAAGTGCTTATCTCTGGTCATTAAAAATTTCTGCAGCTTTTACTGAAGAAGGTAAAAGGGGAAATATTCTTTCTAACTTACCGTCTTCTAACTCTGATAGAAAATCATGTCTGGTCATTTTTTGCAGGTCTTCCTGAGAAATCATTTCCCTTTATTTGCAGGTTCTTCCATAGCAACAGGTGAGCGAGAGGTACAAAAAACCACGGCTCTGAAACCACAGATACTGTCAGCAAGGAAATAGAGCTGGGTTAACTCTCATAACTAGGCGTAAATCATTTTGAAAGTGACACTGTTGGAAATTATCTACACGTCTTACTGCAGCGTGTGCAAGGAGTTGGGTGTCTTACTGTGTAAGAGAGGAAACAGGGACTGGGGTAAGCTGAAAATTAAAATTATCAGAGCACATGGTGATTTCCCAGGGTGCTGAGTGTGCGTCACTCCAGCTGATTTCTTTTGGAATTATGAGGATTCAGCAACTCTGAAAACCAAACACGCAGAGTCGTAAGGCACGGAAATAAGTTGAGATGTGAGAAAACCTTGGTCTTACCAAGTTTCTTTGACGCAGAGTAGACGACATGTGAATTCCCCGTGTGAGAGCAATGCCTTGGTAACCGCCCTTGTGTGCTCTTAGGCCAGGGTGCCTTGCGGTACGCAAGGGGTGGCTGGAAGGAGCTGCTCTTCTGCCTTTACTCGGGCTGAGGTCTGGTGTTGGGCAGCTGGTGCGAAGCCCGTCCGTGTGCCACCAGCGTATGCCCTCCTGGGCACCCTGCTGCCTGGTTTGTGCCCCCGTCTTCCAGCTCTCGCTCTGGCCTCACGAGACGGTTTCTGTCTGTAGTACAGCTAGAATAAGTGGTGGGGATTTGCTCTGGCTTTTTAATTTCTTTCTGAGGGGGTAAAGAAGTGCCTTGTCCAGGCAGCCTGATGTTTGAACAGGGTTGGGGCGGCTGGGGCTGGGGTGCTCAGTAGTTTGACGCTGCTGCTGTTCTGTTTGGTTTATTCAGCCAGGTGCCTATCACAGATCTGTTTTTTGATTCCTACTACCATAATTCAGAAGCAGCATTCACACACTAGTTGCATGAAACTCCTGTTGTACTCTAGTGTGCTTTTCGCCCCTGCCTTCCCTTGGGTACAGCTTCCTCTGTGCAAGCTGTGTGCTCCGTGGAGCAGGTGCCACCTCCCAGTGTGTGCTTGTACAGTGCAGAGCACAGCAGGACCGCGGTTTCTGGAGGTGCTGTAACGTACATAAGGGTACTCTGTCTTGCGGACTCGTTAGAATGGATCACACTAACTAGCTGAACTTGCAGAGTTTCTTGCGTGCAGGCTGGTGAGGAAAGGGATTTTTCTTTCCAGGCTGAGAGAGGGCTTGGCAAACGTTCTTCAAGCTGGCTGTTTGGGTGCTGGACAAAGACATAGTTCGGAAATAGCTTTAAAGTTTAGAGATGGCCCTTCATGTACTAATGCTCCCAGATGAGTTAAGTGGGGGAAGTTCACACCTCTCTTGGTGCCCTTGTTTCAGGCTGCCGGGCTGCAGACTCAGCGAGAGCGCAGCATGCAGGTTTTCATAGCGAGAGCTTTTGTCGCTCCCAGAAGTGCTAGAATCTTAATTGCTTTCGAAGGCAAGCCCGGAATCTGGAGGACCCAGTACAACCTGCTGAGAGAACATAAATCATGAGATACTATCAGGTTTCTGTGCTTGGGCTTGCAGGGAGTGAGTTTGCTTTGTGAGCAAATGCCTTTGGAATACACTGGTATGTGGGGTTTTTTTGTTGATTCTTAGACATAGCAGTAATTGTTGCTGGCTTTGTTAACAGGCATCTGTGTTCTGCTCTGTAGTTACCGTTGATGTTTTCTAAAAAGTGTGCAGACAAAAAGAATTATTTGTTCTGCCTTAATCCTGAAAGCATTTCTGCATTGAAATGGATTGACAGCCTTGATCTAGGTGGTTCTCAGCCATTGTCCCTTCAAACAGGCATGGAGAGAGAGCTGGCTGCTTGTCATTTGACCATTGCTGTTTAACTTCGCTTAGAGACGGTGCTTAAAATGCCAGTATTTGCTTGTTCCTTTTCTACGGTAGTTTGCCAGCCACTTTTGTCCCTAGGCAAATGAACCGTGATGGCAACTGAGAAGAAACTGCCTTTTGTAGATAAGGAGCAGCATTTGTCAATGTCCTTGTATCGCACGGTTCCCTAAGGTTTGTTTTCCAAAGTAGCTCTTCTGAACATGTGTGGAGCTGGTCATTAAGTTGAGCAGGGAGCGGGGGGAGGGTTGGGCATTTTTACCCACAACCCGGTTTTAAATGTAGTTTTCCCATCTCCTTAAATGCTTAGTTTATAATCTCTCCGTTGATAGGAATACGCTTTTGATTTATTTTGCTTGGAAACTAAAGCAGGAAAAGGTTTTAAGGTAAGCCAGGGTCTTTTGATAAGTTTCCATTAGTATTAAACCAGTAATCTGCTCTGTTAGATGCTGTTTGAAAGGAAGCTCAGTGTTCAAGGAAGGTAAACTTAGCAGCTGACATCCAATACGTCTTCTCGAGTCACCAGCAGAAACCTCGTTGAACCTTGTTGGCAGAGGTGCCTTCTTCAAAGGGTTCCTAAAAACACCTCCCCAGCTATTGGATTAGCTTCTGAAATGCTCTGGCACTGCGGTGGGTCTGGTGCCAGCGCTGGACGCTTGGTCCAGCTCCAGTTGGAGCTGAAGAAGGGCTGAATTTTAAGACCTCTAGGATGCCTTTGTGTCCAGAGGAAACTGAGCGCTGGAATAACGTGTCATCCAAACTGTGGCGTATTCCTAGAAATTGATGAATGTGCTATCGCCGAAGTTACTGAGATACTAGCACTTTGAAGCGAGACATCTACAGCTCTGAAGGATTGCCTGGCGCCCCAACAAGCGAAGATGTAAATTGCTTTGAGGTGCTGACAGTTGTCACAGCTTCGTGCAGACGCACCTCTGCCGGTACTGAGAAAACAGAAATACCAGTTTCACATCGTGGCGCTCTCCTTGGCTGGTGTGCAGCTTCAAATGGTGCTGTACCTTCACAGCTTCGGCACGGAAAATGGAAACAAGGGGTCAACAGCAGTGGTAGCCTCCTAGCGAACGATGGTTTTGAATGCTTTGAGTCAAGACAGTATTTTAAAGAGGAATTTGATCCGTTATTTGAAAATGGGACGCTTAATGCGTTATGTCTTTCTCCCCCCAGGCCATTCTGCTGAAGTGCGTGTGAGAGCAGACTTTGGTCCTTGATGAGGACAGTAGCGAACGAAGGGAAAATAGTGTTTTCTTTCTGCACCAGAGAGTTCCTCCAAACAACGTAGGTAACTGAAAAGTCTGCTTTCAAAACAGCTCTGACCTTATATGCAAATGAAATCTCTGTGATTCCAGCTTTGCTAGAAATTGTATCGGTGATGCATCCACGTGACAAAGCATCAGCGTGTTAATAGCAAGTGCTTCCTAAAGAAACTCACGTGAAATCCAGGGGAGGTCACGAGTAAAAAGAGGTTGAGCCTCCTCCTACCCCCCACCGCTGAGCACCATATATTTCAGGGCAGCCATCGATAACAGGCTGCCTGCCTGTGAAGAGTTCACAGTGGTGGCACAGCAGCAACACCAAGCGAAGACGCTGTGGTGGGTGCGCGTCCACTGCCTGTAACTGGTCTGGTGGACGTTACCCTGCTCTAAGGGTGGCAAGGCAGGTCCCACAGCAGGCACACGTGGGATCCAGGCCTTCATCAACAGTGGAATATTTTCTCTTCTGGCTCCCGTGTTACGTTTCCGTTCTAACGTGCAAGATGCTGCGATGATTTGTCGGTTCTGGATTGCTTTGTAGCTCGCCTGGGATAGGTGGGTGTCCGCGTGTCTTCGTCAAGCACTAAGTTCACAGGCATTGCTCAGGCAATGACTTGAACGCAAGGTAAACTCTCCTCACTGCTGCTACAATCCTCAGTCTTCCGAAAAGCCAGTAGATGGGGTGTGTGCAATTCCTGTGCAGAATCACTGCGCTGCTCAACCCGGAGATCCAGCTTTGATTTTTACACTTCTGTTTAGAGAGTCTTTTTTCCTCTTTTTTTATTTTTTTTGCTGTTCGAGATGACCCTCCACATGATTCACAAATTTAAGCACCCCTGAGCAGAAGCACCCAAAATTCTTGATCGATACTTAGGCATGAACTACTCTGAGAGTGATCTACTGTGCCACACAGTTTGGTCTTTAAAATCTGGGTATGAATTTTTTATCATAAGCTTTTATCTTTTTTTTTTTTTTTAAATTAAACTAGCCATAAACTAGGAAAGTACTGGATAACTGAAAATAGATTGGGTTTCCCCAGACTTCTGCTTAACTGGAGGTTGCACTGTTAGGTTTAGATGCTGTTGGGCCAAATATGAAATACACTTTCTCTTTTTGTGCCTCCAAGCCCAGCACGAGAGTAAATGTCTGTTTGCCTGCAGAATTCTGTTGATTGTTGAATTTGCTAGCAGTGTAAATTGAAATATTTTCCTGGTCCTTTTACATGGTCACATAAATAATAATGATCATGCAGGCTGTAGAAAGGGTTGCTAGTCACAACCAGGGTGAATTTCATGCCTGTAGCTCAGTTATGGTAGACCTGAAATAGGAGAGAATCTGAAATAGGAGACGAGTGGGTTTGGCACGAGCGGGTCCCCAAGTTGTCTTCCTCAGGGGAGGTCACAGCAGAGCACAGCAGCATGAACCAACATGGCAATAAGCTGGCCAAGGCCATTTATGCCATTCAGAGCGAAGCAGTCTAGAGATGGAGTCCTGTTAAGTAGGTCCTAGCTGCTTGTACCTGATCTGTGATGGAGAAACCTGCAAACGATTTGTAATAATTAACCAAGGGAACTCTGCTAAAACACAGCCCGTGTCTGACACGTGTGCACGTAAGGAGGGCGTATCTTGCCAGGAAATAAGTTAAAATTAGAATACTATGTCAGAATTTGGTTATCTTCAGAGAAGTGTGAATGTCGATGGGCGAGATCTACAGCTGAAGTTTCCTGAGAGATGCTGGGAAGAAAGGACGTGTATACACACATACACTCTCCTCCAAGCTATTAATGCCATCGTGGGAACGTAGAAATCTTCAAACAGCAGAGTAGCCTCAGTTAATGCAAAAGAAAAGTTTAACGCTGGAGTATGGCAGAGTCCTGAAGGTGCTGGTGCCAGGAGTGGAAGGGGTGAATAACACAAACCTGTTACCTCGCGCTGCCTTTCAGCTGCCAGCCGCCATAGATGTATTTTAATCAGGTGTGGTGAAGTGTGCCCAGAATACTCTGAGCATCCAGCAGTTGCACAAATGATTCACTTTCCTGGCAGTCTGATTTTGCATTAGAGCATGATCTGTTTCCCCTCTGTCTTTGCCGTGTGGTTCTGCTGAGTGAGCAGTTCGCGCTGGCTGCCTCGGGCAGGTTGCAGGTCAGCTTTTGAATGGAGCAGAATTCATGAAATTTAAGTATTTTGCATACAGTTAACGGCAGTTGTGCAAGTACAAAGCGTTTGCTTTATCAGCAGGTGGGCTCTAGGTTTACATTTATATCCACACTCAATTCTTACATGTATTGAAGTCGAGGGGAAAACAACGAGGTGCTCGGTGCAGTCTGTAACAATCTGCTTTGGTCCCCAGCCAGTCCCTTACCCTTGCGTGAAGCACATGCTGAGGTGGTTCTTCCTTCCATTAACTCTTTGATGCTGGGAAACATGGATGGTTCACACGATGGGGCAAGGGTGTTTGTGTGAAGATTCACATAAATGCAAGATCAGCAAAAGCTTTGTGTTCTCCTTGTGCCAAAGCTGGAAGGGATTTGTGTCCTGTGGGAACCATTAGACGGTCACGTTTGCTGGACTGCCCTGGCGGACAAGGGCTGTTTGAGAAGGTGATCCAGCTCTGCCGGAGTCTGCAGGGGGAGCGGAGGACAGCCCTTCCGCTGGGAAACAAGAGTTGGGTTGGGCACTTTCTGGTTGGTCGAAAGGGTTGCTGGCTGTTGTTTGCGATAGCTCAGCTGTTTCCCATGTGACATGCCTGCGTTTCCGTGCTTCTTGCCCAAGCTGGTGCTGGAGTTTGGAGTAGAAGGCACCTTGCCAGCATCCCTCCTGCATCCCTCCTGTCTGGTTAAGGGTTTTTTTGTTTGTTTGTTTGTGGGTTTTTTGTTGGTCTGGGAAGAGATGGGGAGGAATCATACCCATGCATGGAGACATGGTGATGAGAGGAGTGCGGAAGGAAGGCCACGTATCCCTGCTTCCCAAGTGCAGAAGTAACCAGTGCCAACATGGGAGCTTGTTTGTAGCACCTCAGCTTGGCCGCTCACCATCGTGCGGTGAGCGACGAGTGGGGTGGGACTTCCTTGCAAGGTGATTAATGCGATCTCCAAATGCTATGAGGGGGAGTCATTTGCGAGCAATAGTAGGAGATTTTTTTCCCAGGGCTAAGTGCTGTAGTGTCCTTCAAACCAGAGAGATGAGAGTCCGGGAGGAGGATATGAAAAATAGATTAGCTTAAATTGGAACCGGGCACCTGGAACGCCACGAACTTTGGCAGACCTCAAGATAATACTTCAAAGTTGTTCAGCCCCACAAGGTACAGTACAGTTTTCTGTTTGGTGAAAATATTATTCAGGAACTGGAATCAGTCTCGGGGCTTCCTTGGGCAGGGCACAGTTACAGTAGCTACTCGTGGCTGAGCTGACTCTGAGCCTGCACGCCCTTGAGCTCTTCTCCATCTCCCCAAATATTTAGCAGTAAACATTTACCCTGAGTCGATGCTACCACGTTGAGCAAACGAGTGTAAATATACCCAAGCCTACTGAACCTAACTGTCTTTACTCTCCTGCAACAATCTTCTGAATTTTAAAGTCATTAAAATCAAAGCAACGTAAGTATTCTTGGTTTTGTGAGAGCATGAAAGGAGCGTGGCCTCCTCGATACCCTGAAATTCAGATGTACGCAGGGGCACTGAAGAGAAATTCAGCGAATTGGCTTACCTGTGAATTCACTATTCTGTCACCGCTGGGGCGATTCCCTGCGGGTGGTGCTCAGAGGCGGAGAGCATCTTTCCAGGGGCAGTGAGTGCCTGTAATTCTCCCCGTAGTACGTGGACCCCCCTTCCCTTTTGGTGGTTCACAAGGGAGAAGGCGAGTCAGCCTACTTCAGTTTCTTTAGCCACGTGTGTCTGGAGCTCGTTCTGAAATACGATTAGTACATGCCTGCACGTCGGTAGGATTTGAGACTGTAAAATTGTCAGATCGTACTAGTCGGTTGTTTGCTGCTAGAATGTTGGGGTTTTTTTTATCTGAGGTAGAAAGAAGATCATTATTTTTAGCTTGCAACGAAAAACACATTTTCTTCTAAATGTCTTGGTATGAAGTAATTTAAACTAAATTTCTGCACAAATAATTTCCAAGAGATTGGTTGTCAAGTAGGATAAAAAAATAAAAAATCTGCACTTTCACAGGGACCCAATGGGACTTTGCAAATTCAGATTTATTCTCAACGTTAAATGTGGTTGAAGATGTCATTTTTTTTAAACAGCACTTTTAGAAGTAGTTAGCTGAAAAGTGTAGCAATTCAAAGCACAGAGGGAATGATTTTGAAGTGCAAAGTCTTGAAACACAACGCAGAGGTTGACGGTTTCACTACAATTAGAAGCAAGGCAGGCGCAACTCCCACTACAGAAACTTTCCTATCGTTCTGCTTCCTCTCTTGGCCTAGAAAACCTCAAAAAAAACCCTTGGAGTGGTTTTGCTTATTGACTTAACATAGTTACGCTCAACAGCATTAGGAGACAGAGCAGAGAGGGCTGCCAAAGCTGGCTGTAAAGAATAATCTTTACAGAAATCTTCACGGAGGTATTTTTTTTCACATGCTCTCAGTCTCCTGAGAGTGCTGCTTTTTTGAGGAAAGCGAATTTTAGGGTGGTTTGTTTTTTTTTTTTTTTTGCTTTTATTTTTTTAACAAGGCTTGTTTTGTTAGGAAACCACTCCCTTCTGCTGCTGCATTTAGACTCGCTGCTAATTGCCTTTTGGTCGATGACATTTTCCATGAATTGCCACATTCTCCCACACTGTTACAACTTCACACTGGTTATGTTATGCGGCGCTTCTGCCTGCTGCCTTTGGGAGGAGCGGCTGAGAGAAGGATGTGGTGTACCTGGGAAATGGCAATTCATGGCTTTCGGGGGAGAATTTGCTGGAACCGAGTTCTGTAGCTGCAAAGACACACCAGAGCCTGCCCCTCCAGATGAAGATGGGTGGCTCGGGTAGGGCACCCTGTCCTTGTGTCGGCTTAAGCACCGCTCTGCTGTGTGCCGCTGCTCTGGATTTTGCCTAAGAAGTCACGACAAGGCGCTGTGCGGTGTGTCAGGCTGGTATTTTTCATCCTAATCACATGCTGTAGTGGAAAGCCAACCCCAAACCCTGATGGCAGGGAGGGTGTGGGAGGAGACAACCTTCGAGGACTCTCCTGGCTCAGTGAACCCCTTGGGGTGCCCACCGAGCCCAAGCAGCAAACCTGTCTTTCTCCCAGGACCTGGATGCAGCCCAGCCCTGTCCTCTGCAGCTGAACCTGCTGGAGCAGATGCGTGTAAGATTATTGCCGATTGAAGAGCGAGTGCTGCCGACGCGAGAACTGGATGTAGCCGAGTCGCGCAGCACAGCTAATCCACTTAAACCGTGGAGCTCATCTGCTGATCTGCGGGGGTGACGGTGATCTTAGGTGGGATGGCTAAAGAGGCTTTGGCTTGAGCGAGCGCCTCAGGGCAATCAAAACCTGCAGCTCGGACTGGGAATCTGGTTACACTGAGTTGGCCCCGACCCAACCGAACGTGGTTAAAAGTGAGAGGCTACGTGTGAGATAAACCCCTCTGCTTAAGCCTTGTCTTAGCTCAGGAGCTGATCAATGAGTTCAAGTGCTTTTCCAGTCTAACTGCTTTGATCAAAGGTGGGGCTTACTTGGTCTGCGAACTGGGATGAGCTTTGCCAGTAAAAGCCCTTTTCGTAGCTGGGATAAGTAGATGTACAGTGCTAGCAGGTAAGGTTTCTGCTTTAATCCTGTCACTGTGCATAAGGGTGCAGATCTTTTAACAGGTGATTTCTGACGTAGTAAGCGCGGTTGGGTCCCACCTGTGCTGTGGCTGTTGGTGGTGGTGCAGGATGAACAGCCAGTGTTGTAACAGCATCTTTGACTATATTACTCTGTTGTGTAGCCTGTGACAGGAGACATGAGGGTTTTCACCTCAGAGACGGTTAAAAAATTCAGGTCCATCTGACACACCACCAGCAGCAGCTGCAGGCAAGCCCAGCGTGGCCTCTTCTGCCACGCGAGCTGTGAGCACAGCTCCTGCCCTGCCACCATTTATCCTGGATAAAACCTTTATTTGTTATTATTTACAATAATAACACCTATTATTGTGTCTCACCCATTTTTGCAGCTGAGGGTAAGGGAGGGGGTGAGTGAGGAGCAGCGTGTCGTATACATACACTGCTGAGTCCTCTGCTGCGGGACTAGAAGGCGTCTGCAGAGACTAAAGCTTGATTGTCTTTTGAGAAGAGGGCTTGTAATGTTCCCACAGACCCAATTCTTCTCTGCTGCTGCTCCAGGCTTGCAGCAGGGATGTGGAAATGGGAGTGCCGTGGGTCCAGTTGGTTCTGATCCCGCTGCAAACTGATGCTGCCAGGAACGACTCTCATGACACCCACATACCATGTGTACCCCTGGGAACAGAGACCTGCTCCCGCCTTTCCGTCAGTGGCAGAAATGAAGGCAGGGCTCTTAACTCGCTCTGAATTTCAGGAAAGGCTGAAATGGTCTGTTGGAATGAGGCGAGAACCAGGAAACAGGAGCACCTGTGTTGCATAGCTCTGGGCGGGTCAATTATCCAGTTTCCAGTGAAATTCCCCTTCTCATAAGGTATGAGTAACAATACTCAACTTACCTTGCAGGCGTCTTACGGAGTGTGCATATAAGGGTGGTGTTTTTTTACAGTGTTTGTAATATGTAAAACCCCAAATGAGTGCAAAGTATTATTGCCATTTAATTTTATTGAGATTTACACGTTGGGGACGTGCCCAGCTGAGCATTCGCTGGCAGCGCACTAGGCAAGTGACCAGTAGCACGCGCGTTTGGCGGCAAGCGATGGACAAAAAAGGAAAACGGGGCTAACATATTCCAGTTCCATGTGTTTTTTCTTCTCTTTTACCACCATACGTTTCTCATGAAGCAGATGGAGGTGATCAAAATATCAAATTGGAACTCTGTATTTTAATAGACTTAAATTTTACTGTATAAAAGGCAAATAAAGGTTAATGGCATGCTGAAAATTTGTCTTGTAGGAGGGTGAGAGAGTGGCGGTGCCTCCAAGCGTGCCCTGAAAGGTGCTTAAATACTCGCTTTTGGAAACAGATCACACCTGAGTGGTGAGGTGTTGGGGGGATGCTCCTCGGTTTGAAACACGAGTCAGTGCCAGACTGACGTAGTTCTGTGTTAGAGCTGCCGAATGAAAGAGAGAGAGACAGGGTGTGTGATTGCTCCAGCTTGCTCTAATTTGGGGGCTTCCAGTGGTGAGTTACTCCAAGCACGATCGCACCAGCCAGTTCCATGTTGCATGAGCATCCCATGCGTTTCATTACTGCCTGCTCCGTCTCGTTAATCTGTATTAGCTATGAAATGCAAAGGTTTGTCCTAATTACCACTGGTAGATGATAGAAAAACTCAGTAATGATCTTCTGCTAATCAGGGCTAACTTCTGCCCTCGGATACATACTCACCAGCCTCACTGGAGCCGGTGTGTTCCTGGCTGGGAGGAAGGGTTTGGCCCACACTTTCTCTGCATGGGTGAATTCAACGTCTTTGCTCTGACAAGTGTCCCGAGGGACAGGTCCAAAGGTGAGTGGGGCAGAAAAGGATCTTGCCAGCATCTTTTTTTAAGCTGTGGGCCACAGTCTGCCTCCTACCCTTGTTCTCGGTGCGTTTGAGACCAATGCTCGGCCCTGCAAGGTCCGCTCTCTGCCCCAGCTCTATAAGCTGTGGTGGTCACTTACCCAAACCTAGCGACAGCATCAGCTCCGCGGTTAACTGCTCACTCGGCGGTTAACAATTGCTGCAAAGAAAATGAATGGTAGAGGTGCAGCATATGTTGCACATAATGATAATGCGTTGCCTTTTTTTAAAATGACACTATAAATATCAGGGGACAAATCGCAAGTCCCGTGGAATTCATGGCGCAGTGCCAGTTTATTTGAAAGAACCTTACGTTTGTCCCTAAATCGTGCAAGTCCTTAACTACGATACCCTTTCTCGCCTGCTACTCACCTTTAAGATGGTACTCCTTTTTTGGCAATATTAATTATCGTTATTGTTGTTGCTGTGATTATTCCAGGAGATCTGTATGGGAGGAATGCTGAAATCTGGATTAAAAATAGCATTTTCTTGTCCTCCCACTCACTGTACTTTGTGCACAGAATGCCTTTTATAAATGCAGACTTGCTGCTTGGCTGGATGAAAGAAGCTGTCACTTCATTTCCATAACGAAGTCATTCCCGGGAGGATTTCATTGTTTTAGCAATAATATTTTTCAAAAAGACCTTTTATTTTGCTTGAGAAAGATAACAGAAATGAACTTCTGAGTGGTTATTCCACAAAAAAAAAAAAAAAAATTAGGAGAAAGCGAGACTGTCTTGGTTTGATGTAGGGAGATTTGTACGTGCATGGATTCCCTTTCGTGTAAGATGAGACTAAATTCTTGACTGAAAGTCAAGTTAGAAACATGCACGCACACACCCCCGCAGCCTTACCCAAAATCACCATTTTTTTATCTCGCTCGCAGAGACATCACATGTCTTTATCAGCACCCCCCTGAATAAATTTGGTCATGTCCTGAAGTTCAGCCCTATTTCAAGAGGCACTTGCGTGCCTTCTGATGGAGATGCTCTCCCTGAATTAAAGGCAGTTGTGGATAATCGTGACCAATTACCAGAGGTACGCTCCTGTTCTTGGGGAGGAGTGGTCGCCGTGTGCTGCAGGGGCGCTGAGCGCTCCTCGAAGCAGCCCGCGTCATGCCCTCGCTGTGTGCACGTCCGCTGGAGGACGTGCTGCGGGCCCGGTCCCTGCTTGCCGGCGTGCTGCCATGGCCTCTCCCACCACTTCGCTGGCACTTCCACCCCTTCCACCCCTTTCCTCAGCTGGGCTGTGTCCCGTGCCAGCGTGCTGTTCCTCTTCTCCGAATGCTGAACATGCTGAAGCACGTCAGAATTGCGGCAGCAAAGAAGTGCTGATATAGAAAGCATATACAGTAAGTGAAAGGTCCTGTGGCTCGTTTAGTTCTCTCCTTTTTTTTTATGTTTTTTTTTATTTGGGGGGGTATCTCTCATTTGGCTCATTTGAGCCATGTCTGTGTTTTGCAAAGTATGAATCGTCACAATTACCACTTCAGTCAGTGCGGTCAGCCTGTTACTGTTGGGAGGTACCTGTAATCAGGAACAAAAAGGAAGAGGAGAAAAACATAAAAACATTTTCTTCATCGTCAGGAAAGCCTTTCTAGATTCGGCATCACACTTAAAATTCCATTGTGTTAAAGAAATGCAACCATTTCGGAAATTACTATTTATAGGGAGGTTTGTGAATTCAGGATGTGATATTCTGACTCACCCAGCAGCAAACATGTTTGCGCTCCGGCTGGCGTGACTCACGCTGGCATTTGTCTGAAGCGTGGCGATTGTTTTAGCCCTCTGCTTGGTGCACGATGAATGAAAAGGGCGAGATCCCCCGTTGCAGCTTTACTACGTGCAGCTACGCTGGTAAATGGCAGGCTCAGCTGTGGAGTATTTCCTGTAACACACACACACACACACACTCACATACACACACGTACACGTGCGCACCCCCCCAAGTCATACTTTGCTTTTAAAGACTAGATTCGTAGAAAGGAAACACATAATTACAGTGCTGGCTTTTGCACCACATAAAGCAGCCCACATCAAAAGGTATTTGCCATTAATGTTTCAACAGGTAATCTCTGGATTTACTGCCAAGCCGTGTTCCTGTTACTTAGCGCTCGCTGTCGAAATCTGTGTTGTGAGCTAGCAGAGTCATCTAAATCCTGCAGAAAAGTGACTCAATAGTGCCTTTGTTTTCCAGCGCCGTGTTTCACGTTGCATCAGCAGCGCAGAAGACGCGGCCGCGCTGGAAGCAGGGAGAAGGTTAAGGGTGGGTTCTGGGCTGGCTTCCTAAGGAAGCGAGGCTCACGTGGTGACATTGTTTGTGCCTGTGCCCGTGTGTGTGTCCCCTGCTCGAGTCCTCTTGAGCCCAACCTGCTGCGTGGGTATAGGCTGCGGGGAAGCTGCTCCCTGGAAGCTTTGTGTCAGTAGGCAGACGAATAGCTGTGGGAACCTGTGGCTGAGCCCGGGGAGGCAAAGGCCACAGCCCCAGCTCAAATCTTACTGGCAGCAGCGCATCGGTGCGGTGAGCATCCTTTCGGATTGCTGCTGCCACCAAAGACCAAGTCTTTTTGCTGGTATTTGCTAATGCTACAACCCACAGAACTGTCTTCTGCGAGTGGTTAATCTTTGGCTTGTTATAAATACTACATATAAACAGAAGCTCAGCCGTTGGTTTTGGTGCTGCTGTACTTCAGGGCTCGCAGCGTTTGCATTCCCCCTTCGACACGGTTGTTTGCAGGAGAGCCGTGGCCATCATCTGAGGGATGTCTGTGCGTTTACCCAAGGCCCAGCCCTTGAGCTCCTTCTCATCTGTAAAAAGTTATAAGGGTGCTGCAGCTCTTCAAATATGCAGGAGGCTCATTGTCTCAGCTCAGGGCTGAGCTGCATTTTTTGCATAATAGCTTCCACAAAAGAAAAAGAGAAATATTTATGTCCTGTAACAGAAGCATCCAGAGTGGTTATTTTTATTGCTTATATCTGTTCAGCACTGCTGGCTCAGAGCCTGAATTATTATGGACCATTTGCATTTTTTTTCCAGTCTCTTCTGCTCAGAAGACCCGTAGGAGCAACTGTGTTACAAACATGTAGGCAATAGAGTTGTTTTTACTTAAAACATCTGTGTGAGAATGAAGAAAATTGGCATGTTGAGAGAGATGGAAATCCGTGTTGAAATTCCCCTTCCTCCCTCATGCTATTCCTGCTCTGGTAGGTATGAGAAAGTGGCAAATAGGGGGTGTTGATGTTAATGAGGTGATGGGGTTTTATTAAAAAAATGCGTCACTGACATCTGATAGGAGCTATTTGTGAGGTATTTTTCTTCTTCTTGTCTAAGCTGCTGCTTAGACAAAACAACCTAGACATGCTCTGGGGACATTTCTTTTCACCTGCTGGCCGTGTGCGTTGCACCCACAGCCCACCTCTTTACTTGCTCTTTTAATACCTTACCCCGCGTTCTCTTTGCAAGGAAAATCTGTTAGAGGATCGAAGTGAAGCGCAGTAAGTGAAGCACAGTTTAACCCCGGCCTTGTTGGAAAAAAACGGTTATTTCTGAAGTACAAATAATGAGGATGATTGTGATTGCTGTTATTTCTGTAAAGGTGATGTCTCAGAGGTCCTAGATGGAGTTGTGCTCGTTGTATTATTACGCATCATGTAAATGAAGAGGGTAAGTTTGAGCTGGCACGTTGTTATATTTTCTACTGTCCCTGTGGTGATGAACCTGCATTGATTTTCTGATGGCTTGTTTGAAGGTGTCGAGGTGAGGCAATGGATAATGAGCAGCAGGGGCCAACGTGGTAACAAAGCTGCTTCGAGTAACAGGATTTGAAGAACTGATGGCCAGCGAGCAGGGCTGAGAAAGCCCATAGGCTGATGCTAAAAACAGGTTCAGTTTGCCTGAGCCTTAAGATGGGAAAAATACCTGTTGTGGTATAATGACTAGAAATAGTTTTTTAGATGAAATCTCGGGACTCTGCTCTCTAGACAACTAGCAGTTAACATCAGTCGTGCAGAATCGGTGGTCGTCTTCATTAGTGGTTCCTGCATAGGCGGGTGTGAGCTGCAGCCTTACCCCTCAGCCCCCCGTTCTGGTCCTGCCTGCAGATGTTCCCATCCTGTGGCACTTCATCTTCCCTGTGAGCAAGCACCTGCTGCAGGGCCGTTCACACAGAAAAGATGCGTGGGGTTGCGGTGGCCTGTGGATGTGTTTGCAGAGCTGGGGAAGGTAACACGGATCTATTTGCCCCCTACTACAAATTGCGGGGCAGGATGGATTGCTTCCTTGGCTGAGCGCCAGGATCTGCACCCTGTTTTTCTGGTTTAGGACCAGCAGGGCATGCAGAGTGCTGACAATTTGATTTACCGCTCCCTTACACCCGGATACAGTTATTCGCCCTGCACAGAGGGGGTGTCGCACCTCCCGAAGCTGGGCAGTTCGCTACGGACCACGTGCAAAGCCATGGGAAGTGCTGGTTTCCGAGGCAAAGCTGTGGAGGCTCAGTCTTCAGATGAGAAGTGGGTGTTAAACAGAAGCGTAGAGTGATGCCTGCCCGTTCTCTGCAAATGAAACCCCTTGTGTGCTAAGGAGATACTCCTTCCTCGTAGCTTTCAAGAAGGCATCGTTGTGATTTAAGTCTTTTTTTACACTAGCAGAACAATTAATGTAAAGATGACTCAGCCCCATCAGGGGCAGCCTTTGTACGCTAGATGGAATGTCGGGAGATTTTCAGATGGGTAAAGTTTGGCATGGCTGGTGTAGAAAAGCTTTTATTAACTTGGAAATCTAAAAAATAGTTAATTCTTGGTTGGTTCGTGGGGGGGTTTTTTGTTTTTTTTCTTTCTCCATTCCGTTAGAATCTCTTCTATAAGTGTAAAATCAGCTAAACCTGTTGAAAATAATTTAGAAGTTTTTTCCTGACAGGGATAGATGATACACACATTAGGTAATTGAAATCGCACGTGCTCCTGGAAGATACAGCGTTGCCTTTCCCATTTGTGGTTGGGCAGGATTGAACCTGTCCGAAACTATTTTGTGCAGAGGGAGAATGAAGGAGGAAATGAATTACAGTTCTATTTGAGTTGAAGGATTAGTTGTGGGATAATAGCGAACAGTGCAACAAGTCGGGAGCAACACTGCTGTCTCTTGAACAGCTCTATTAGCTTATGGTGATTTGTGAATTAGGAAAACCAAATTATGTAGTGCAGGAAAGCAAGGAATGGCAATTAAAAACCTGCAGGAAAGGACTAGAAAAGCTGTGATCTCTCACTGCCTGCTCTTCAAAGCGAGATGGAGAGCGTGACCTTTTCTTGGAATGAATACAGGGTGCTGCACGCTTCTGGGTTTCAGTTTGTTGCTCGCCTGTACTACGGTTCTGATTTGTTGATCGCCCTGGGGTCCAATTTTAGTATGTAAATACTACCAAGACGTACTTCCATGTCCTTTGATTTGAGGTCTGTTCATCTCTCCATTACACTGCTAATCTGTCAACTCAGTGTCCTTTTTAGCACTCAAAGGCGGGGCTGTGCTGTAACAACCATAAAGCTGTGGGGCCGAGGAAAGCTGCTTCCTTGCGTGACACTTCCCGTGTACAGCGGAGATGCTGTCGGTAACCATGTATGTGGTAACGATTCACTGATCACATTGAGACTTCAGTTGCAAAGCCTGGTTAAAACCGACTTGCACTGCAGATCAACCTTCCTCGATGGTCCCTCCCAGTTAGGGATGAGTGCTCCGCTCTTCAGGCGAGGATTGTGCTTCCAAGAAACAGGAAATCTCCCTCCCCGTCCTGAAGTTTTTGCCGTGCTGTCTGTAAATCTTAAGCATAAGAACATCTGGGCACATCGGCGGGCGGGCACGCCTGGCCCCTCTCAGGAAGCAGTGCCTGCGGGTGAGGTCAAGTGAGCAAGTTGTAGCAGATTAAACGGGCTTGTGAATTTACAACACGTCATCTGCTCTGTAATAACTGGCTGCGTGCGTGGTGCAAAGGCACCTGACGGTAAATGCAAGGTCTCTCACCTTTTTTTCCCCTGAGGGGTAAGCTACCTTCCTTCATACCATCTTCCTTGTGGAGTAGGAGCGTGTGGAGGAGGCATTGCACTGGCACTGCATCGCACAGGCGTTGCTTGTGACTTCTTCCCACGTCCACGTGCTGCCGGGGGTCTGCAAGGCAGATTCCAGACCGATAGCAAGATAACGGCGTAGTTAGCACAGAGCACTCGCTGCGGTGCCGGCGGTCAGAGCCCTGGTGTAG
>NW_010388908.1:7820-22852 GCF_000710305.1 Buceros rhinoceros silvestris | reverse complement strand
CGCGGGGGTTGGGCAATGGGAGCCGTGTTTAACCTGCCTCTTGAAGCTAGACTTTCTCTGAGTGTGGTGGGTCCCAGCCCGCGTCGCTGACTCTGCAGGGAGGCTCAGAGAACTCCGTGCAAGCCGGAGCTGCAAAATCTGGTGTGGGGGACAAGGTGCACGTGGAGTAAACCTCCCTGCTCTCATTAAAAATAATTGGAAGACATCTAATTTTTGGCAGAAATGTTAAATATTTTCATGTGCTCCTTTGGATTCCATTTTCAGGTTCCCCTGAGCGTTGGATGGCAAGGGATGAAGATTAAAAAATAAAAGTTTTAGAAAATTTTTGGATTGCCAGATTATCGGGGAAAAAAAACAGAAATCATTTTGGAAATGTTTCATTTTAACATACAGAAACAAAACGTTTTGAGTATTTTGAGCTTGGGTTTTGTTCTTTTTCAACTTGAGATTCACATAATATAAAGAAAAAAATAAGAGACTTGAAAATAAATTGTTGTGGGTTAAGCAAAATTTTAAGGGTTGACTTAAAATAAGTTTGGGCTTTATTTCTCTTTTTGATCTGGTCTCTGAAGTTAAAAAGCCAGTGAGATCACATCTGTTGGGGTGCTTCTCTGCCGGATAAGCAGCAGAGTCCCATTTTGGTAGAGGAGAGAAGCTGTTGACCAAGTGAAGTGTAGCCAGGACCCAGGTATCTGAAGGATTTTGAGGTTCCAGTGCCTTTGTCATGCAGGAGCTGTTCTTCCAGCTCAGAGTTTCTTAAGATGAGAAGACTTGTGTAGCAGGTCTTGCATTGCTACAGTCCGTCAGGGAGAGGACAGAGATGCTGAGACTAGAGACACGTTCACTGAGACTAGAGGTCATCATCATCATCATCATCATCCCCAGTGGGCCTCGGAGAGTCCCCGCCAGCTGGATGCCAGTTCATGGAGGCTGTTCTGTGAGGGCTTAGCCTCAGCCGGTAGATGAAGGAGTAGTCTTAGACCAAAGCTGGACCAGCTGGGCAAATACTGGTTTGGGGTTTGGAAGGTTTTGTTGTTTTGCATGTTCAAATAAAACAGACTGTCTGAGGGCTGTAAAGTTTTATTTGATAGTTGTCATTGCATTACCTTACCTTTCCTCTGCTCTTCACCCGTGAACTGCTCTTGTCCATCTGTCTGACTTGTTTCCTTCCTTCACGTAGGGTGAGATTCATCTGCATTCATCTGTAGCCATCTCATCTGAGCTCAGTGTCTAGACTGGCTTTATGGAGGGAGAGAAGCAGACCTTTCTGGAGAGTGATTCATTCTGTCCTACAGCAGATGCTTAAGATAGGTCAGATTAATCATCTTCTAGGTTGCCTTGTTTCCTCCACTGAAAGCAGAGCGCTTGCCCTGTCTCAGGTGTAGGCTTTTGGCCTGCCTGTGTTTTTGGTTCGGAGACGTGGATTCTACCATAGTGCTGACTGGATGGGATCCACGTGCGTGAATCCTGGCATCACACAAAAAATGTTTGAGGAGTCTTACATCAAGGAGGTAGGAAAGGTTTGTGGCACAAAGTGAAACTAAGAATTCATGGAGCATGAGTAGACCATGGGAACCTGGCTGGAGGAAAAAATATTTTTCATTTGGGGCCCTGTGGAATTACATACAGTATTTTGAGAGTTCTCTGAGGGCTTCACGTCAAAATGAAGCACAGCAGTTTTCCCAGACCCCGGTAAAAAGACTGAGGATGGTCTAACACCTTGTACTGTAGGTCAAAAAACTGAAAAGTTGGTCCACAAAGAAATTTTGTTCAAAAAATAAGTATGAAAGAACTGCGTGATGTTAAAAATCTCAGATGTGAAAAATATTCCGTACTGAGGAGTATCAAGTGAGTGTGTGTATTTGGTTTCTGCTCCTCCATTGCACTGTTACAGATAACCACGGAAACACGAGGTGTTCGGGTCTCCTTAGAGGAGCTCATTGAGGACAACGATCTTCCCGTGCTGTGGATCTCTCTGCACGCTGTGGGCTTTGTTTGCAGAGACTTTTCAAAACGACAACCCCAAGTAGTTTTTTCTTCCTCTTGTTATGGCAGCAGAAGTATCCAAGAACTGTTTTAATTACGTATCTGCCTCAGCAGCTCTGAACTGGGTGTCGGTTGTTGGTAGTAGGAAGTACGCAGAGCCAATGGCTCTTCCTAGATCAGTGTTTGATGTACCACTTGCTCTGTTCGGGAATCTCCGTCCTGGGAGCTCCCTGCATTTGCTTCAAGGAGGAGTAGGAATCAATTGTACGTTTGTCTAAACACCTCTGTGGATTTTCCTCTTTTTGTTCCTTGCTTTCCTTTCTTACCTTGTTTTGCTTCTCTCTTACAGCTCTACCTTCCTTTATTTGAAAGAGGAAAGCCAGTGAGGACCCGTGAGCAACCCAGCAGCTTCTGAAAAATCTTCATGCTAAAGGATAATCCAGAATTCCCTGAGGAAGAACACAGTGAATGTTGTGAGTTCCTGGGAGTGATAACGTGTGCTTGCAGTCCTGTCTTCTGGGGGGTGGTGTCTGGCTGTAGTGTTTGCACCCAGCTCTGTGATGTACTGAGCATCTTCTGGCTCCGCTGGAACCAGAGGCAAGTGGGTTTGGATTGGGCTTGCAAAGCCGGACTGGAGTTTCTCCCTTTTTTTTTTTTTAAATTTTTTTTTAATTTTCTTTCTTTTAATGTCTTCAAGGGCAGAACAGTGCTACCTAAGGAAAGATGCTGAGTTTCTTTTCCTTGGACTGCTACAGTCATTTAACGCATCTCTGTCACTTTTTAAGTACGATAGCCTGCGTTTGAAGGCCTTGAGACTGTGTCGCCTAACAAGCATGAAAAATGCCATGGGTAACAGTTCAGCAATCTACAGGTCGGATTCAGGAGATTTGCACTCATACAGTGGTTGAAATTATTTGGGCACTTCTAAGGTAGAGGAATATAAAGGTGGTTCTTTGCACCTGGTTTTCGAAACTCGTATTGCTTCAATCGGTTTGTTATATTAGTTTACACAAATGCTTCTCTCAGAGGTTTGTGTTCGTGGGAATTTTCTTTTCAGAGGGAAACACGGTTACATAACTAAGACCCTGATCCAGCTGCAGCATTTCATATAAGAAACTGTCTCTGTGAGGGTTGGCTAAAGAGAAGGCATAAATATTTTAATGTTCATTGTTTTTCTCAAGAAGCCCGGTGCTTTTCTGTGTTGAAATGGGCATATGTGCAGCCCAAATGTGAATGTACTCACAAAGCAAGGAAAACAAAGACTCTCTGCCTGCCAGGTTTGAGAGTAATCCTTATTTTTGTCTTCGAAAGGAACCTTGGGAATTCCAGAATTAGAGGAGTTAATATTCCAAAGAATGCAGTGGTCCTTCAAGATGTTATCTGAGCAAATTAGGTTTTGCACTTTCCATAAATTTAGTAAATAGAAATATATTTTTTGTCTGCTGGGCATGCCTTTCAGCTCTCTGAAAGTTGGATGCTCCTCCTTTGCACTGCTTTTCCCTTTGGCTCAGGGCTTTGGGGAGCAGATAGAGACAGAGTCTAGGTGGTGCTGCTTTCACAAGACCCACCTGCGAAATCAGCGTTCAGCGAAGATCTTGGAAAACCTTCATCAGCTCTCCCCTTTCCCGCATGCTTTGATCTACAGTGAAATAGTTAACAAGGCTGCCATTTGGAGATGTTAGTTGCTGGTACTGCTAACCCGCCAAGTTAGTAACTCATTACGATGAATAAGGGGCCTCTGAGACCCGGAGCTTCTCAGTATGTACCCAAGCAGACGTAGCTGTATTCACTTATTCCCACACTTTGAAAGACTTCTGTGAAGCCTCAAGGGCTTGCTTTACACACTGACATTCTAGAGCAGAGGAGGACAGTCTTTAATAATAATAATAATACTAGCACGCGAAACCATTGGGGTAGCAGGAGATTGTTGAAGGTGTTGCAATCACCTCCACTGATTGCAGCAGCGGCACCACTTCATGCCAAGGAGAGCATTCCCTGGGTCCTCTAAGGCACGTGGTGTGCCAGGTCAGGCAGATAAACTGCCTGAGAGGAGGTGGCAATCACCAGCCGCAACAGGGGATGGAGTATCTGTCAAAGATGATGTCGGTGTGATTAGTGCTTTCTGCCCTGTCCTAAGCGGTTTAAAATGAGTTCACTTAAAGCACAGTGCAGTGTGGTCTGTTATGGTGTTGCCGGAACTCTGAATCACATCACAAGGCTCAAGTTTGTGCAGAAAAAAGCAGCACTCTTCTCACCACACGTGGGTGGAAAGAAAGTGCTCTAGAGACTGGCCCTCACTCTGGCATCCTGGACCGCTTTTGTTCGGGAAGTCATTCACAGGCTCTTTAGAAGCTCCTTGAGAGCATATTTTGTCACCTGGCCTCAGCTTGGAGGACAGTGTTGCAAAATGGAAGTGGTTGGTCAGGTTCCTCCTCTCCCCTCTTTCGTTTGTCCTCTCTGGGAGACAAGAATCCCAGAGATGAGGAGCGGTGGTGCTTCTGCTGAAAGGAAGCGCTGGCATACAGGGATCGTACTGAAAATACTGCTCTCTCTTCCCTGAGGGTTCACAGGGTGTAGTAACGTTAAGTGGTGTGGAAGGACCTTCCCCATCATGAGTGGTCCCTTGTACTGCCGCCTCCTGCCACCCAGGCAAATTTCAGAGGAAGGCAGGGTATGAGGATGGAGGGGGCCGGTAAATTGGGACCAGTGTCTTGTATCCACCTAGAAACTGCCTACTTACTAAACAGTGCAAATGTCTTGCTTCCTTTCTCCTGCTCTACTCATTTGGATGAAGCACGTTTCTGGAATAGCAGAGCTTGTACAAATCAAGTCCATATTCCTCTTTTGCAGAGAGAAGGAGGAACGTCGGGAGGGTTGGTTAAGGAGGAACGTTTATTTCACTTAGTGAGGGGTAAAACCAAAGCGAAGCGAACCTCCTCTGCTCTCGCAGGGGGTACCTTGTGAACTCCAGCATACGGTTTTGTAATTTTCTGGTAGGATTTAGGTATCCCAAGGGGTTTTTTCCATCTTGAAAACATATGCTGCAGCTTTTTTGGAGCGCTAGCCACACAAGCACAAACGCATTCTGACAGGAGCAATGAATAAACTCTTCACAGGCTTTTTTTTTTTTCCTTTTGCACTTATGCGAAAACCTCTGGCACAGTTTGTGGGAAATGGAAAGTAAATCTCTAAATCCAGTATGTGTCAATAACTGAAATGTCTTCAGTTGATCTCCTACCTATAGTTGTTATTTTGGGTTTTTTTTTTTTTCCTTTTGCACTTATGCGAAAACCTCTGGCACAGTTTGTGGGAAATGGAAAGTAAATCTCTAAATCCAGTATGTGTCAATAACTGAAATGTCTTCAGTTGATCTCCTACCTATAGTTGTTATTTTGGGCCAACTGCAGATGGCAGGATAGTAAACATCCCTGCTTCTCGCTCTGACAGACTTCCTGTGCCCACCTTTGGTGGGAACCCCCCACCCCGGAGAGGGTCTCAAGGACCAGGCTTAGCCCCGCTCCCACCCCATTTTTGAGCTGCTACCTCCATTCTCCGCTCCTTGGCAGATGGCAGGATAGTAAACATCCCTGCTTCTCGCTCTGACAGACTTCCTGTGCCCACCTTTGGTGGGAACCCCCCACCCCGGAGAGGGTCTCAAGGACCAGGCTTAGCCCCGCTCCCACCCCATTTTTGAGCTGCTGCCTCCATTCTCCGCTCCTTGGCCCTCCTTGCTCCCTTCCTCCTGGTTCTATCTTGACTGTACTCCTCCGGCCGCCAGCTGCTTTTCCTGTCACCGTGGAGATGTGGTGGGGCTGGGAGCAACAGCTCCTGGAGCTGATGTCGGTGCCGCTTCTTGAGCCACCCTTGGCCAGGCTGGCAACAACCCAGGCAGCCCCTTGGAAAGGAGGCACCCACAAGTGATGAAACCCAATCGTTCATGAGCCTTTTACCGTGGTTTTCTGCGAGCGGTTCTCTCCCTTGAGCCTTGGCGCTGGGTTTGTGGTGTGGTTGAAGCGATGCCCAGTGTCTGTTCAAACAGTGATGAGCTTGGAAGAGCGATGGAAAGTTTTGACACACGCGGCTTTAATGTTTCTGAATCGCTTTGGTATCCGTATGCTAAACCACTTCACGGATTTCTACGGAAATTACCAGGCTGCTGACAAAAGAGAGAGCTGCGTGTGTCTGTTCTTGCAAACAACTGCCCAGTACATGGTACGTGGTATTGATAGGGAGAGGGGGAAAGGGAAGGACCGCTTCGTTTGGGAACTGCCTCTCAGAAATGGCAGCAATTTATTCCCAGGCATTACTCTTTGTTAAGCGCTCCAGACAGCTGCAGCTTCCCTTTAAATAGAAATTGTGCTCTGTAGGCATGCTATATGTAGGGCTTCAGGTTTCTGACATGTCCCCGCCAAAAATCAGAAGTATTTCTCACCAAATAAATGTTTATTCAGAAAGTCTTATTTCCTGGCTTTTATTTCACATCACATGCTTCCGCTCGCCTGACAGGAACAGCTCGAGGCTGACACTTGGGAGCAGGAGCTGAAACAGTTTGGGTCACTTGAAGGGCTTCAAAAAAAGCTCTCTGACTGTAGCTCTTGGCCTTCGGTTTGGCAGTTTGTTTAAGCTCTCTCTCACTCTCCACGTTCCTGCTGCCTCGTGACTTCCTAACCTGTCTTTTCCCCCCGTCTTTTCCAGCGTGGACTGCGGAGCTTCCTCCTCCTTTGTCCCCAGGGCTTATCTGCTGGATCCATACTTTCCACGCGGCGTGCCAACCCCTGCCACTCCAGCAGATGACTGTGCAGTTGTCGCAGCCGCGGTTGGTTGCCTTTTATAATCTGTGGCTATGCTGTTCCTGTCAAACACAAGATGTCTTCCTGCTCTTCGTCCTACCCAGTTCTCCCTGCACCCTGAACTTCATGGCTTACAGCGTGCAGTCCATGTATTAAAATAATTTCTAGTGAGGTCATTCCTTATCCTCTTGCTTTCTTCTCGGCCGCTATACCTTCCAGAGAACGGAGAAGCTGTAATTTCTCCAGGGCTGAAATCCAAGCCTTTGATAGGCAGGCATGGTGCCTGGGGCTACTACGTGTTGCTACCAGTTGTCAGCTCTGTAAAACTTACCCTGCAGAGCAAAGAAATCTGGGCACAAAGATTGTTCTCTTCTCTTCTCTTCTCTTACTGCGGCAAGCTCGAGTTTCCCAGTCTGTTCTGCCTTCCCTTCATTGTCTTCCAAGCAAATGGCTGCAAGATTATGACTCCCATGTTTGGACTGAGAACAGCTTTTGCCTGAGCAAACAGATTTCTCTTTGGCAGTCGCTTTAACTGCTGCCCCAGCTTTTCGCTGTCAGCTTTGTTTCGTGATTTGGCGTTAGAGCAGTCCAGGCAGTGCTAGTGCGTTGGAGCGAGGAAACGCTGGAAGGAAGGCAGGTGAAGGCATCGTTAAATGGTTACAATACCAGGGTGGTTGCAGCGTGGTCCAGGAGAGCAAGAGCATCTCCTGTACTTCAACAGTGTAGCTTATGGTTGCTCTTAATTTTAACTTGGAGAAACTTCAGGTCCTGGCTTGCGGCACTCCTTGGTCCAAGAGGCTTCCAGTGAAACCAAGCAGCAGCGCTGGGAACCAAGCCCAGCCTTTACAGACTGATAGCATGGCCCGAAAGTCGCTCTAGCATTTGCAGGTTGTGCCTGGGATGAAGCTGACCAAAAGACAGGTGGTCCAAACCTGTGAGAATGGTGGTGGTGCTGCTGCTGCTGCTATTCTGCCTCTCCTCTGTTTCACTGCTGCACTGTCGTGCTGTATGTTAGTGAGCATCACTGGTGAGCTGGTTTGCTGCACCCACTGTGACCCTAACAGTACCTCATAGCCAGCCGCTGCTTCTCTCAGAGCTGATAACGTTGGTGGCAGCAGCAGCAGGAAAGGAATATAAATTAAGCTCTCTCAGAGGAAAGGCTTTTTTTCCGTTTTCTGTTTGGAGTATGCATTCAAAAGGAAAGGCTGCTGCTGGTGGTAGGTCAGTTAAAAGGGATCATGAGCCCTTTGTAGCAGAATTCTATTCTGAACAACTTGTTCATTCATATTTATTCCAGGTTCGTTTACAGCCTGCCAGGCATGTTGACCCTGGATGCTCGTGTTGGGAAGGAATATTGAATGCTCTTAGACAAACTGGCAGTGTTGATGCTATCAGTGTTCCTTCTCAATGAGTTTTATGTTTCTGGTTGTTAATCGGCATTGGTGTTTCCAGCAGCAGACACTGATGGATGTTTCAGAGGCATCTGATGGCACAAAGGTCAAGAAGAAGTAGATAAGGCAGCATGTTGGTGAGATTGCTCTTAGCTTTTTTCCCTGTTGAGGTGTCAGAACTAGAGGCAGGATAAGGAAGCCTGAGATGCTGTTTGTTTATTTCTAATGGGTTTTCCTGGCAGCTTTTAAAGTGATAGAAAAAACCCCTCCTCACTATGGAAAATCAAGTTTACTGTGTTAGTGCGAGTTACTGCACTTGTAACAGAAGAAAACTGGGGAGCAAGGGCTGCAGTAGATGAGGAGAGAAAGGTTTTCCATGGGCTTCTGTGCCAGGCAACCTTCAGTCAGGACTGGGGTGGTGATTTAACAATTCCCTTTGTCTCAGTTCCAACATTTGGACTGCAGTAAATGCTGCTAAAGCATTACAAAGGCCGTGCCAGGGGAAGGAAGCTGGACAACATGTGGTTTGGCTTCCCCGATGGGTGGGCGTTTGTGACCAGAGCTATGGAGATTCCTTGCAATGGAGAGGTGTCTGTGATGGAGGTAGCGGGCAAATTGTGCTTCAAGCCTTCAGCTGCCAGAGTCTGTCTCTCTGGCAGATAAAACCTCCCTTCTCGACAGCTTGATTTAGCATTTCTGGTGCAAACAGTTCTCAAAAAGAAATTATGCGAGCCTCTAGTGAAGTAAAAGTGAGTTTGACACGGGGTGGAGCAACAGGAAGAGGACTGTAGGAGCTAAGCTTCTCATGTTGACAGTTAAGGTGTTTTGGGTGTGCTTTACATTTTTTTTAAAGGAGTGTTATCTGTTTGTTTTCTTGTAAAACCATGCACTGCAAGCAACTTCATTAAAGGATCGGCTGCTTATGGGGAAAAAAGGCGAGGTAATGTCTCTTTGTCATTCAGTCTGTCGTGTACTGCTGCTGTTTGAGGTGGGAAGGTCCTCATAACTTGTCCCTGAGTTAAGACATGTCTGTTAGATCCACAGTGAGAATTACCAGGATCCTTTTTTACTAGATCCATTAAAATGTTTGTATAACTATCTTTGTTCAACCTGAGGCATAGCCTGTGGAGTGATCAAGGAGATAAAAGAACAGCTCTTCCTTCTTATTGCCATTGACCAGTCAAACCAGTTCAGCTGAAGGGGTTTGGCTTAGTGAGCAGTCCTGCTGCTCTTGATGACATTCGTAAGAAGGGCGAGTGAGCTGCAGAGCTTTATATGTCTTCATTATAGGGTGAAGTCTCTTCTTAAATTAAATGAAGCAGGCAGTCTTCATTAGCTCTGGGTTTGCTTGTTGTTATTATTATTCTAATGTAATTATCACTTTCCTTCAGTCAGCCTTCTGCTTGCCTGCTTACAAATAAATTCTTTCCATCTGGAGAGTATTTTGAGACGGGGAAGGTACAGAGAAGTAGTGAAACTATTGTTAGCACTGTGATCTTCCTCTCCTCCTCTTCAGCTGCTTAGAATGCTATGCAAGGAAATAGAAAAAAAAAAACCAAATACATGACAAACATAATAGGATCTTCCTCTCTCAAAAAAGATTATGCGAAGGAAGACTGTTACCTGCCTAAGCCCACGCAGTGGGAGAAAGCATCATACCTCGATCTGTAAGATGCCCTCCCTTCAGAAAAGCAGCATTAAGAACTGAGGCCTGGCCGCAGTTTGCTCTCAGGTGACAGGATGAGTTGCTTCAGCACTAAGTAGTTCTTGGGCGTAATGAAATACCTGCGGACTGCAGAGAGTAAGAAAGGCTCGGTCACGATGGCTGTATCTCCTGGCACATCGAGCCCCGTGGAGATTCCCAAGCTGACAGGGTGCTTTGCTCCGGCTAATTAGCTCTGCTTCTCTCCTTACATCTTCTCTGCTTACATCTCTGATTATGCTAATTGGGCTGAGCAGGGTGCTGCCTGACAGCGGTGAGAGTCGAGCAAGTGTCTCCGTACAGCCTTGCCCCGCAGCGTGCCCTGTAAACGTCTGAGTCGGCACAGCACAAGCCTTACCAGTCTGTGCCGAGCAGCACAGGTACTGCCCGGAGTTTTACTGTGTCTGCTCTCAAGAATCACTCAGCCCTGGGTGGTTAGCTGGGACCGCAGGAAAAGGTACTAAGCGCTGGGGAAGATCTTGAACAACTAACTGCCCATAGCCTCCTTGCTCTCAGGAAAGCACGTGCTGCTCCGTGTCTTCTGTCCTGTTCGTGGTGTTGTATGCGAACGACCTCCCTGGTTCTGGAGGTCTGCAGGGAGGGGAGGGAGACGCGAGAGTGTAGAAGTACCCAGGCAGACAATCAGAAATGGCAAGACTGAGGAATTACAGTGTGAAGAACTTGGATTTCTGCTTTTCAGACTATTTATGTGTGCGGGACTGGCAGAAAAAATGGCTTGATGGGTTGAATTAGATTGTGAAACCTCCCTAATTAGCTGTGCATTCCCCACTCCTCCTCTCCATTCTTCTTCCTTCCCAAGTGGGATTCTTGAGTAGAGCAAGTGCAGCAATAGGTGACTTTCATAACTGGGTGTTTTAACATTCAATTCCAGCTGTAGCTATTGCAATAGAGGTAAGTTTGCCATCAAATGTTGTTTCAAAGGCATTGACTGAGCTCACAGAAGACAGATTTTAGAAGAAACAATTGAGGAAAAAAAAAAAACCCTGACAGCCCCCAAATGACAACAAATGAAACTATTTTTGCTGGTGATAGTAGAAATGGCTTTCTGCACTCCTGACATTCTTCCTCTGACTGACACCTTCCCGAGAAACACAGTTGAGAATGAATGCGTATGTATAACATATAGACACATGCCTATCTATATATACATTGATCTTAGTGAGCCTGGGAATGTAAAAGCAAGTGCAAAACCGTATGCTGGTTTTGGCAAGTTGTTTGTTTTAGTAGCAGTTCCCTGATTGTTCTTTGTTTAAAAGGTGTGTCAATGTTCTGCATCTGAAGCCTGAAGAGCGATCGTTAGATCTCTTGTCAAAAGATTGATGTCCATGTTTCACTCCATATTGCGAAATGATAGTCCTCAAAATATCACGTCAAGCCAGTACCATGAATAAATAGCTGCGCTGTCTTATTTTTGGGAGTAGCATTTTCTAAGACAGTCAGTACGATCACAACCATTAAGTGAGTAGAAAGTGTTTTGAGAGAGTAGAAAGAGCTCTGTTGACTGAAAAGGCTGGGTCAGAGCTCAAAAGGGAGAGTTTGCTGTTTTAAAACATAGCAGACATTTTAGACATTCTTAGCAGGATGCTTCAGTAACTCAGTTGTGTGAAGGACTGATAAGGGAATGCGCAATAGCAGCCCTCGTAATTTAAAGTGCCCGGACTTGGCACGTCCTGTGGTAATGTAAAATAGTAATAAACATAAATCTCGTGTTCTGGAATTCCCGGCTCTGCTTATTTAGTGGATCGGTGTGTAAACAGTGGCTCAGCGTCTCTAGTACTAGAAGGATGTGTTTTGTTCTCGTGAAGGGATGTGTGCTGGCGCTGCACCCCTGGAGCACGTCTAAGACAGGTTAGATTCAGAATGAGCTGTGCTCCACGAGTTCTAGAGGAAGTCTGTTTTGTGTAAACCACACGTGAAAACAATACGTTGATCGTTTCTCACTGTAATGCAGGTATTGCACGATTTTTAATCGTGACTAGTGGTTACTGGTTTTGCTCGAGCTGCCGGGAACACCTTAACAGGACTGCCTGGTGTATCAAGGCTGGAGCCTCTAAGCGGTAGGGAAGAGTGTTAATCCGTGGTCAAAGAGGGAAACCACCATGCCAACACAAAGCCTGTTGTCTGATGAGACCAGTGCTAAGGGTAATGTGTGACCGCTTCTCCGGGAAAGCAAGTGGAAGCAGGATAAATGGTCCTTGACTGAGCTGTGGTTGGGACTTCGGGGTTTATGGCATGATGCATTTAAGCTCAGTGAAGGTGTTTCTTTTTAAACATTCCTTCGGGACCTCAAAAGGTTGCAGAGAGTAAAGCAAACAATTGGATTGGATTGTGGTTGTGCCAAGCTAGTGTGATATCGGTGTAGCTGAAACTGAAGTCACGCTCACCTAAGTTCAGTCTCAGTGCCTGTACTGTGCTGGAAAACCCACGTGATTTGGTATAGAAAAGATTTGTCATATTAAAGCATCTTTTCTTGGTCCTGTGGGGTATTTTTGTCTTTCCATTTTTGTTTTGGCGAAGATGGTGTGGGGGACGGGGAGTTGCAGATTGGTGATTGTTTGTCTGTAAACTGTGTTACTGGAATGGAGACGGTAGGAGGCTTTCTCATGGCTCTTAGTCACTCCAGTGCCTTACCTAAACAGTATTTGACCCTTAAAGATGCCTCCCACGGCTCTCATCCAGCCTGCCTGTCTGATCAGAGCCTGTCCTGGTATGGTCATGCTTGCAGCAGAGTGAGAGGAGCACTCATTTGGGGAACCAGTCCCATGTATCAAACCACTGCGTTCTTGAACGTCTTTCCTTTCTGGTAGCATCCTCCTTTCTGGTAGCATCCTCCTTTCTGGTAGCATCCTCCTTTCTGGTAGCATCCTCCTTTCTGGTAGCATCCTCCTTTCTGGTAGCATCCTTCCACTTCATTTATTTTAGTGTAGTTCAAAGGTGTACCAGGAAGGAGAATTTGATGCCTCGATGAAGGAAGTCGCAAAATGAGGGCGATGCTGTGTCCTTACATCACCACACGGTACTTTTTTGACACTGCATTAATATGCAGTAACTTGTAGTGGTAGCTATGAAGCAGCTCAAAACAAACACTGCAGCGTCTGATCTCAGGCACTGTTTGTCACTACAAATGTAATTATCTGTGTGGACCATCAGCCTTAAGACTTAAGCGTGGGAGAGCTTGCGGTATCCAGTCTCAGGCATTTCTACCCTGCTGATGCCAAAACAGACTGACAGCAGGAAGGAGCCCAATGGCAGAGGTCAGGTCTTGCTGGACTCCTTACTTGCCTTCTGTTTTATGGTGGAGCGGAGGAGAAATTGTGTCCTTTACCTGAAAACAATGAGAAAGGAGGAGATGCGGGGGGAGGATGTGCAATTAGAAATGTAAAATGGCAATTCACACAGCTCATTCCTACCATTTCTTGCATTAAAAAGTAAATTCAGTAATTCCTATCTTCTTAGTTTCCAACTTTTTTAGATTCGACTCATAATGATAGGAACATTCTTCCCTTGGTAAGAAGTAATTGTGATCTGCAAAATTTGAAATCTAAGAGATAATACAAGAGAAATTGCCTAGTTTTAATTAATAAGGAATCATTTAAATTATTCCTGACCAATTACCAGTTACTTTAGCCCTTTACATAATAAGGGAGCAAAGGAAAATGGTAAAAATTCAGCCTCGGTAAGGTTTGGCCTAGCAGAACTAAGCATGGCTGGGTTTGAAGCACAGTGGAGAAACATTATGGATTTCTTAGAATGAGTCCCCAGCAGTTTGAGAAGATGCCCGCTCAGAAAGCTGGAGTTCAGATCCCGCCTTCTCTCTTGCTCAGACTCCTTTGGGTTTCTGTTTCGGCTCTGGCTGGTTTCTTAATTTAAGCAATCGCCGCTGTGGTGTACACCGCTTGCAGTCAGTCTCATCCTGTGCTGCCTTTTCGTGAAATGCGTCTCCAGTGCCTCATGCGCTGAGCCCGCTGGAGGCGGGAGTTGCCTTTTGGAAGGAGAATTGCGTTTCTTGGTTTCTATCGTACCTTTAAAATTCTTCCCTTTCCTTCCTGTCTGCGAAGAGTCTAGCTGGTGTTTGGATATTCACGTCGTAACTCCTGCAGCCCTTTCCTCTGGTGCAGCTTGCGGTTTGGGATGACTCCACTGGTAGGGCACGGACTTGCAATCAGGAGACACAGTGTCAGAGCCAGACAGAAAAGCTATCTGATGGGTGACTTGAGGCGTGTCACGACCAGTCAGTGCTGCAGCCAGAAAATGGAGATGATGACACCAATAGCACTTCTTGGTAAAGCATTATGAAATGTTTTCACGAGTGTTTATGCTCTAGAGCCTGGGTGTTTTTAGCCTGGATTCCAAGGAAGTGAGGTGTGTGTGGTGGTGGTGGTGATGTCAGTCTGTCTGCTTGTCTGTCCCCATTCCCCCCATCCCGTAACATGTCTTAGATAATTCCCACCAAATCTGGCAGGAAGTAGAAGTCTCAAAAGACAGTTACGTTGCTCTGAATTTTTGTGGTCCTTGCTAAACTCAGCAGGCAGCGGAGGCATGAGTTAGCGCCGACACCGAGGAGGAAGAGGCAGCCAAGCTCGCTCTTGCGAACTCCCTCTGGCAGTGGCCAGCAGTGAGCCCCACTGCTTGCCCAGGAGCCAGGCCAGCATGGCAGGGTGTGGAGCAAGGCTGGGCTGTTGGACGGTGCCAGAGGGCGGATGGAGCAGAGACGGGTGAATGTAGAGGGACAGCAGAGAGGCAGGGCATGTTCTTTGGCTCAATGGGTTCTCTTACTAGAATGGCTCCAACTGAATTGCCATGCAAAAAAACCTGGTGGTGGTTTTGTTTCTGGCTGCTCTGAACATGTCTTCCTCGTGTCCTGGGATGTTTTCACTCCTCTTCTGCGCAGAGCTGGGTTCCTCTGCTGCAAGGAGCTTTGAATCTTTCCTGGGACCTCTGGCAAAGATCTTGTCTCCTTCCCCTCCACGCTGCTCAATTTTTACTTCTGCAGTAAATACAGGTTTAGAGCTGCCTTCTTTCCCTGTGACTGTGGGGCCTCTCCCCATGGAACCTATCTGGAAGAGCTGTCCCGTTCTTGTGAAGAAATGTTCGCTTTGTCCTCATTATACACACTCGATGTCTGGCAGCCCCTGTTTTCAG
>NW_010388908.1:2459-7731 GCF_000710305.1 Buceros rhinoceros silvestris | reverse complement strand
TTGTGTTGGCCTGCGGAGTTTCTTCCTCGCAGAGCTCCGTGCCGCCAGAGCGCTGGCCTTTTTCTGCACTCACTTGGCACAGCTCTCTGGTTTCGTGTTGCTCTGTACATTGAAGGCAGCTGCACAGTAGTAGTAATAATCACAGGGATGCAAATTTATTATCTCATGTTTAGTAACTCAGCGGGGGCACATGTTTCTCTTGTACGCTTGAGTGCTGTTTTTAAGTAGTACTGCATATACAACAGATAGATTTGAAGTTGACTAACCAAGAAAACATCCTGAAGGCTGAAAGAATAAGCAAGAATAAGCGGAAAGATATGCAAGAGTTGCAGCCTGGTTTCTAGCACTACTTTGTGTCTGGCGTGCTGACGTACGTGGCTGTAGCAGTTAGACATCTCATTTATGCACCCAGATAAAGCCAAGGCAGTGTAAAGCAGTCGGATTCATCTTGTGTCTTGGAAGAACGAATTTATACTTTGCAAGAGAGAAGAGATTTTAAAGTTTGTTTTAAAAAAAGGGCTATTTACCTAAGCATCCTTTCACTGGGAGAAAGGGATAGGTAAACAAGTAGCCAGCTGCCCACAGGCTCTGTGGCTTCTGCAGGGTTAACTGGATGAAGACCAAGACTCTTGAAGTACTCTCAGGTCAGTTGTTTTCAGCTATGTTAGTTTAGGTAGATTTAACATTCAGTTGCTTTGAAATGGAGGAGCTGTGACCAGGAAGGAACATGACTGGAAAATGTCAGTCATGGAAAAATTCTGTAGCCTAAAGTCGGCTTTGAAGTTTCCCGAGTCTTTTTACTGACTTCTCAGACTTCAGGTTAGGCCTTCAGTACAGAAAGTCAAGACTGGACGTGCCTCTGAAATTATTTTTCAGCGGTTATTTATAGGTGTGATGAGTACTCCTCTGCTGTTTTAATAAGAATCTCTCATATCAAACTTGTTGTTATTATTACTACTATGGCATTAGGTTTTTAGGCTTCAGTCAAATCCCATTTTGACCAGGGATTCAAATACCTGTGTGGTAGTAAAAAGACTCTTCAAACCAAAGAGGTCCTAATGTGCCTGTGTGTGCGCGTGGAAGAGAACGGAGCATTTGGAGAGTTCAGGTTAGGCCTTCAGTACAGAAAGTCAAGACTGGACGTGCCTCTGAAATTATTTTTCAGCGGTTATTTATAGGTGTGATGAGTACTCCTCTGCTGTTTTAATAAGAATCTCTCATATCAAACTTGTTGTTATTATTACTACTATGGCATTAGGTTTTTAGGCTTCAGTCAAATCCCATTTTGACCAGGGATTCAAATACCTGTGTGGTAATAAAAAGACTCTTCAAACCAAAGAGGTCCTAATGTGCCTGTGTGTGCGCGTGGAAGAGAACGGAGCGTTTGGAGAGTGGGTGCGTTGGCTCCCAAATCTACCTTTGCGGACATTTTGGTGGATGGTGCCTGGGCTGTTGCTCAGTGGCTGGACCCAGAAGATCACCTCTAACTTCTGACTGAAAAGCTCACCCTGGAATCAAAAGGAATTGGGCCAGATCTTTGTTAGCTTGTACTTACTATTCTTTTTGGTTTATTTTCATGTACCTCCTGTTTGCATTGGAGTCAGACGTGCAGAAGACCTGTTTCTGCAGATGATGCCATGTCTGTTTTCCTGACAAGACAGGACAGTTCCCTGCGATGCATGTTTAAGCATTTTCCCTGCAGAGTTCCCGGTGTCTATACCTCATGACTTCCTCCACTTCCCTTAAGGAGTTGTTAATAAGCCCTATATCATGTTCAGCCTAATTTTCACTTTCTAAAATTTCCCATTAATCTTAAGTTGGCCAAGAAACCGTCCGACATAACTGTCTTGCTCATTTACGGTGTTGGACATGTCAGCAGAGCTGGAAGCAGGAGGAATGGGATGCTGCAAATCTTCTGTCCCTTCGGAATGTGCTGGGAGATGCTCCTGAGAAGCTGTCCACGTGATACGTCAAAACCTAGAGCAGAGCAACATGCTCTGGGCAGGCAATTGAACTTTGAGATGTTGAGGTTTATCTGAGGCAAAGGGGCTGAGCCTTTTTTGTACTGGCTGGTTGAAGTGGTGTTGCTGCACTTCAAATCTCTGAAGGCCTCATTTCATCACCCTGCCTTTAATTTCCGTTTGCTGCTCTCAGTTCTTTCTTATTTCCCTGTCAGTCCTAGGTGCTCTCTCAACACGGAGTTTTCATTTCTTTCTTTTTATTTCTGCAGTAGATGGTGGAGAGTCACATCCCACACGGATCTGGCACGTGGAAAAGCTTTCCTGATCTAGGTGCTCTCTCAACACGGAGTTTTCATTTCTTTCTTTTTATTTCTGCAGTAGATGGTGGAGAGTCACATCCCACACGGATCTGGCACCTGGAAAAGCTTCCCTGACGCGTATTCCTTTTGAGTTTCCGCTTTATCCTTGGCCTCTATGTGTTAATCTTCCTTCTAATAAAACAATCGCATCTTATACCCAGAGGCTTCCAGTGCTCTGCTCGGTCTTTCTCCTCAAGACGCGTACCTTTTGTTACCCTTTGATAAACAAGGGGCGTTGTGATCTGTGCTTATTATTAGTCAAGGAAGACCTATTTTAGAGACACCTAATCGCATGCTTGAGTCCCATTCCTGTTCAGGACAGCACTCAGGGCACACTTACCTTTTTAACACCCCCTCATCCCTTTTGATTTCCATCGGCTTCACTGATTTGAAGTTTTGAATGTTAAAGTACTGTGAACATGATAAGGCTTCAACTGAGGAACGTGGTGTTTTATATTTAAAAAAAAATAAAATCAAACTAAGGCGTATTGCATAGTCTCAAAACAATGAAAGATTTCAGATGGGTACTACGTCTCCTTAAGCGTCAAACACGCTGTAAAATCGAACAGAAATCCAGCAGCCTTGCTTTTCAGGCTGGTGTCTCAAACACGTTTTCTGCCGTACCCCGAGATTTTTCCACTAGTTGACATAGTATGCAGTTGTTCTCACTAAATTAAGAAAGTCTCCTGCTTTCTGGGATCCCATAGTGGAACTGCTGAGTTGCAATACTTGCATGAAAAAAATCAAGGCTAGTTTATTGAGTGGTTGGACACAGGTTGCAGTGCTACTGCTTTTCTCCTACTGGCTTCCGTAAAACTTCCATGAGACGGAGGGAAAATACAGCTAATAGCAAGCTGTGCCTGGGCACCACGCAGTCCTGGCTTTGTGCAGAGCACGGCTTGGCTTGGGCACCTGGAGCAGCAGGGCAGCGCCTCTTAGCAGCAGGACAGCCTGACAACTGACATAAATCGCTGTCGGAGCGCTGGAGGAACACAGCCGTGTGTTCTGTGAGCGCTGGATGCGGTTGATCGCAGACTCACCGTGAGATCATGGAAGATCTGCTCAAACTTGTGTCTCAGACTGTACGTCTTGGGCGTGGGGCACCGCAGACAGGTATCCACTCACTCAAACACGTTTGAAATAAACACAAGCTCAGTTGTGGGGCTCCTACCCATTTTTCCCCATCTTTGCTCCTTTCTTACCATTTCCCTCTTCCTTCCCGGCAGAGGATCTCTCCAGAGAGGACGTGTAGGATCACACATCCTTCCTAACTCTTAGAAAGTGAGGGGCGGGGGGGGAGTGCCTGGCTTCAGAGCAGCCCTTTAAAGGAGGCTCGTTTAGAGTCTGCATTGCAGTATTGAAATCAGCTGCCCGTGGGGAGAGCACGGCACCTTCAGAGTGTCTCCCACCGAAACCAAGAACGGAATTCCCATTAGTGCCCAGGAGTAAAACTGCCCTGATGTGTCTAAGCTGCATGTTAGGAAGCCTCAGTGCTGCTGAGAAGAAGGGGCAGGGAAGGTACCCTCAAAGCAAAGTGGCTCAAACTGCTCCTCCAGCCCACAAAAGCAAAGCTACCAATTAATTTATTATGGAAACCTGCACGGTGCCGCTGTGGCCCAGCTCTGGGCAAGTCGGCACAAAGAAAAGAGTAATACCACAGGTTGCAGAGTGTTTTCATAGGTTTTTCAAGGGGTTTTTTTGTTGGTTTTTGTTTGGATTAGGTTTTTTTCATGGCTTGGTGTCCCTACCTAAGCATCGAGTGAAAGTTCTTGCAGTCATGACCATCTTCTCCTTGCCCTGGATAGCTGGGGAGTGATGCAGTGACTTCCCGTTTGCTTCTGGAGTGATGACTCTGGCAGTGTGGTAGCGTGAGAATATTTTTGAAGCCTGAGTGTGGGTGATTAGCAAAGTCAAGGGGGTTTTGATACAGAATTTGAACGACAGGGGGGTCAAATTCTGAGGAGTTTGCCTTTGTCCTCTTTAAATCGAGGACAGTAGCTGAAGGCTGTGTGATGCTTGGTTCCTTGTGAACCGTGGGCATTACACAGCTAAAAGCGTATTTGCTGAAGTCCTCTTAAAATGCATTGCTTCTGTGCCTCTCTCAGAGTTTCCTGTCCAGATTCCCGTGAATCTCTACTTTTTTGCTTCTCTTAAATGCGCAGCGGGTGAGAAAAACCAGTGGATGTGTGGAAGTGGAGATGCTAATGCAAGTAAAAAAGATTCATGTGTTCCGTTTCCCATTCACCACAGTTTTTGGAGATTTTTGTGGAAAATTCACCACCCAAGGACCGAACTAAGCCTCTTTCTTCACAGCTTACCGTGATTGATTAGAGTGTGGGATTAAGCCAACCTGAAGCAGTGTTTCGGGGAATTTCCGAGCAGTCCGTTGTCCCCAGTGAAATCTCTTTTTACTCTGCTGCTTGTTCTGCAGAAAGACATTCCTCACAGCAGCACTGCCACGCTCGTCAGTGCAGCAACTGTTTCCTTGGCATTGCACTTGCTGGTTTTGAACCACGAAATGCTTTTAGGTGAAGTTATCATAATATAAACTGAAAATTGACAGGCTGAATAGTTGTGGTTAGTATGTGCTATAGTGGTGATGACATGGGAAAATATGTTGTTTTTCTCCAGATGACTGTTTGAGGTTAGTTCTAGACCATTTTGCTCATGACGTGCCAGCTAAAATTATGAGAGCATGAAGTAAGCAGGTTATTTTTTTTTTAATTCTTTTTTAAAACCTGGTAAAGGCCTGTTGTCAAAGAATGGATGATGTTATTTTGGGATTTAAAAAAAAACAAAGCCACGACCATTAGAAGGACTTAAAGGTTTAAAGGACTAAGCTCCCCCTTCCAAGAAGTTCATCACACTGCGTAGTCCAGTCTCACTCATGGGACTGGCACAGCAACGCGTGGCCTGTGGAGCAAAAGCTGGCAGAGCTCAGGTGCCTCTTCT
>NW_010388908.1:0-2336 GCF_000710305.1 Buceros rhinoceros silvestris | reverse complement strand
GCAGGAAATGGTTGTGTGAAAGAGGGATGGGTAGCAGCAAGCTAGACCTGTTCCTTACGTACTTTCCTGCTGTTGAAGACCAGAGTGGTACCGTATCCTGCCAGGATGGCATCTCAGCAAAGCCATGGGTGGCATCTCACACACTCCATCAGTTATGGGACGATTTACGTGCACCAAAATGTGTCACGGTGCTGAGTCAAGCAGGCACAGAAACATGTGCCCTGTTCACAGAACAGAAACAACTGAAGGAGGCATTAGGCAGGAGGTGATGTTTGATGTCTTCGTATCTGATGATGAAAACAAAAGTGACTCAAATGTCACTTTCTTCCCAAACAGAAGTCTTTTTGGTGTGGGCTGCCAGTCCGTGTTAGGAGCGATATGAAAAATAAACAGAATTTGTGTGCGGCTAAATGATGGCTTCTTTTTCTTTCATCTGCCTCCGTCTCACTTCATGCCGAAAGGTTGCAGTTGTGTATGAAAGGCTCGACATATTTAATGGAACCTTGAAAGTGAACTGCAGCAAGAAGAGAGAAGCAAAGTAGAAGGGTAGCAGAAGAGAAGGTAACCAAACTTGCACTTTGAAATAAAACCTTGTGGTTCTGAAAAAGGCCTTACTCCACCTGCTACCCCAGTGTACGAGTTTGGGGTTTATGTCTGCTCCAAGGTCTTCGTGCTGTTTGTGCACAGAGAGGCAACTTAGCTGTGGAGGAGCAGCCTTAGAGGTGAGTTTGCCTGCCTTCACCCCTCCTGGAATGCTGAGCTGGAATGAGGTTGTGAGGACAGCCCACTCAAGTGAATATTTTTCTGATGTTTCCATTTTTTCTCTGCTTGGATGGGCTAATCTTGTCTCTTTGTGGGGTGTGTGGGAGATCGGTAAGTGGAGCGTGCTGCTAACATCTCCCCTGCCCCTGAGCTGAGAAGCTTCTGAAGCTTCCTGAAAGAAAGTTAGACCGCGCTGACTCTTGTGCGGTGCCATTTAGCCCCAGCAAACGCAAAGAGCGAACGGTATGGACGGCTTGTTTCTGAAACACCATCAACGAGCCAGAGGAAGAGATGAGAATATTTTCCTAACTCTGACAGTCTTCTGAATGACTCCTGGAGGCACCGTTCTCATTCTCAGCAATTCCTTTGTCGCTCTTTGGCATGCCATTCCAGTTAAAATAATGATAGCATATTGATTAATATGATAATATTGTGCAACCAGTACAGTTGTTTGATGAGGTTGAGCATACGTGGATAAAAATAAGAAAGCCAAGTTATTAAAGGAATGATGAGTGGTTGTGCCTGTCCAAGTGGTGACTTCTCAGGGTTAGCCTTTCTGCGTCCTGAAGTGAAGGCAGGTGGAACAGCTAACTGCTTTTCTCTTTTTCTCTTACCCTTCAAAGTTCTCTGCAAGGATTAATTGCGTTGTTACACCTCGTGCATCTAAAGCAAAAAGTGAGATTCTGGCAATCCCCCAATCCAGTTACGGACACATCTTCTCACTTTTCTGGGGCCTTTCACCCCACACATGATTTTTTTCATTCACTGGATGACGGTCCTGTTCTAGAAGATAAAAGCAAGACGAGGCAGCAGGAGATAGGAGGGGGTGTTTTGTCTACGTGTTCAATGGTAAAAACAAAAGTGACTCAACTGTCACTTTCTTCCAAAATAGGAGCGTTTTCGTGTGGGCTGTCAGCGCAGGGTAAAATGCGGTGGCTTAATGCACCTCCTTCGCTTCGGCAAGACGAAGGTGCTTTTCATTTCCACGGCCTTGCTCCCAGTCTTTGGGGCAAGCACTTGTGTAACGGTTTGCAGGGACGGGGCCTTTGCCTTGAAATGATGCTGAGAGGACATTCACGCACACACACACACACAGGGGGGAGCACAGCGGGATCCTGATCCTGACTGGGGCCTCCAGGCACATTGCCGTCATAAATTTTAAATAACAACAACACTGGCAAAAGTTAAATAAACGCGTCAAGTTAATTTTCCGCTCCCCTCCCCTCAGGCAAATCAGCATAAATTGGATTTTCTAATAATGAGCCGAAGCAGCTGTCACTGAATAGGTATACCTGATCTCTGCGAGCTCTGCTAATGGGTGGAGCAGCGATCCCGCGAGGAGCAGAGAGCTTCCCAGAGTGACCTGGCAGGATCGGCTCCAGTTGTGCAGATACCCTGTGGATGCTTTTTGCTCTTAATCGGCTTAGTTACAGGTTGTCTGCGTGTTGCCACGCGGTTCGGGCTTTGGTCGCAGTTACAGCCTGACTGCCGCAATAAAGCACTTCACAGCTCCAAGCGCCCCTTCCCAAGTGAATTGTAGAGTCGATTAACAAACACCTCTCAAGTTCAAGCTT
>NW_010388907.1:59311-81758 GCF_000710305.1 Buceros rhinoceros silvestris | reverse complement strand
GGTTCAGAACCGTAAGCATTTATTATAGAAAACATTGAAAATTAATAAATGATTCCATGCTGCAAATTTTTTACGAAGATGTAGAGAATTTAATTTTGAAGAGGAGTTTCTCCTGGAAATGTGATGGTAGATAACCTTGGAAATTTGGAATAAAGCCAGCCTGTTAGGTTTTGACTTGGCATACATTTAAGTGAGAGTTTTAAGAATTTGGAGGAATGACAAATAGGGACAGGCCAAAGCTACTATATGTTGAGAAACAGAAGGTACATAGATTAAGTCTTTATTATGCAGTGTCCTATGAGCATTTGTTGTGAAGGCTCTACATTTAATCTCAACAAATTCAAAATCATTGCATTTAGGTCAGAGCTGAACTGCAGAGTTCAATTAATTGCCCAAATTTATTCCTTTGTGAATGTCCATTACAGGGCTTTAGGAAAAAGGCTTTGGCTTGTAAGGAAGAGCTGAACTAAAAATATCAGAAACAGTTCAGTCTTTTCTAGATAACTTGCACTAGATAGCAGTCATTAGCAGACATCCCCAATTTCATCATTATTTAAGCTTTATTGTACCACCAGTTTTAATGTTCTTTTGTTCCTCAGCATTTCAGAATCTCTGCTTTTGAAGGAGCTCTGCTTTCACTTGCATGAACGTTTTTCTACCCAAATGTGCCTGGATTCTTTAGGGTGTTGCTGAAGTGGTGTGTTGTGTTGAATTATTTCTTCTCTCTTCTCCATTTTAATTGTGGCTTAAACAATCTATTTAAAAAAAAAAAAACAACCAAAAAACCACAGCAACCAGCACCTTTTTTTTTTTCTTTCGAAACGTAAAATGTCATCTGATACATTATGCAAAAATTAATTGCAAACGGAAGTGAGGTAAGTTGTGTGCTGGAGTTGCTGAGCGACTGAAGCTCATGTCTACCTAAATGTGGTGTTTCCTGTTTGTATCTCGTTCATAACTGCCTAAGTAAGCTTAGTAAACTCTAAAAGTACAGGGGTTTTTTAATGTATTTTCTTATCACAAAGGTTATTATAAGAAAAATAATTTTTGTAATGTATTATACCAAGCATATGCATGTGATACTTATTGGACTCCAGTATGTTTCATGCTGAATTTAAAAACATGCCATATAAAATTTTTGCTGTAGTATGTGTACTTTCTTTACTCCCAGTGACACTGTGGTGCCTGTTTAGATGTGCGACACTTTTAAAACAGAGGTGGATTATTTAAGCTCTTTTGTCCAAGTTTTAGCATTTCTGCAGGAGATCTGATTTTGAGCAACTTGTGTGACAAATGGAACTGATGAGGGCTCTGAGTTTCAAAAATCAAGCTGCTTATTTAAGCTCTGAAATAAAGACATGTCTGACTTTGGCATTCACTTGAAAACCACCAGATCTTGTGTATAATTTGTACTCATTGTTAGGCAGTTCTTATGCTTAAAAAGAAATGTATTCTTAGAAAATACTGTAGCTGATCCAAAAGATGTTTTTTCCTGCCTTGGAATTTTAACCCAGAAGATAAATCAGCAGCCTTTGGTGCTAGCAGGGTTTGCACAGAGATTGTTAATGGTTTTTTTTTTTTTCTTTTAGTGTAGCTAACTATTTAGTGAAAAGGCAAAGCATTAGTGGACAGAAAACTGAGAATTTAGTGGCTTGGTTTATGAACTTCACGTCATGATAAGCTTTAATAAGATATGAGCAATGTTTGCATGCGGTATTTGAAGGAAGTTTATGTTATGAGGAAAATTACCTTTGGAGCAGCTGCTGCAGTTAACTTATTGAACCTGCAGCGTAGAATAAGAAGGCAAAAGCATGTGGCAGGAGACTCAGAATTTAATGCTTTCCAGCATCACATCCACCATGTTGTTTTGCACCTGGAGCTGCTGGTTTGCTATGACCCCAGTATGAATGGCACTCTGCGAAGCATCACTTCAAATGCCCTTTATTGGAGCCAGCTCTTAGGAAAGAGGGCAGTATAGGTAATTTTGCATCCCTTCAGGTGCTGGGAACCCTGAGCCCTGTAGCACTGGCTGCTCCTGCCCACATGATGGGATCGTGTCTGTGGAAAAATTACATGGCATTTTGTTCTTTGGAGCCCTTGAAGAATTTTCTTGAAAGAAGACAATTCTGTTCACCACTTCTGTTATCAAACAAAAAGAACATTCCCATGAGAACTTCTTGCTGCACTGGTGAGGACAAGGCCAGGAAGTTGTAGGCACTGGTGTGGGGTTGGAGCTGCCAGCCCGCAGCCCCGCTGCTCTCAGCCGAGCAGGCTTGCCACGCCACATGGCACAAATGCTCCTTGATGTTTTCAGCATTCCTTTTTGCTGTCAGTGGTACAATGTTTCTCTGCTGCAGTGGTACCGATGTTCATTTTCTCTGATTTTTTCTGTAAAAGTGTCCTTCAAGGGCTGAAAGAATCATGAGTGTTTAAAGCTGCAGCAGAGTGGGGAGGGCTGTTTCCTCCTCTCCTTACACCTTCTGTTCAAAAATTCAGTCCGGGAGAGGTCTCTGTGTTCCTGTGTGTGAGTGACCACCAGGATCCAGCCAGGGCTGAGGGGAGAGAGATGTGAGAAAACCTGCCTGGCCTTTTCCCCAATACCTTTCTGTCTCTCCTCTGTTCTCTCTTCCTCCCCTTTCTTCCCCAAAACCTCTGTGACAAGCACTTAGTTTGCTTTGAGATGGTGTGAGGATGGAAGGGGAGGAAGGCTGGCTTCCAGCCTTGCTATACTGTGTGTGCGTGCGGTAAGGTCAGTACATTGAGCAGGTCTTACTACCTTTCTGTTCTTTTAATGGTTGGACTCGGTGATCTTAAATGTCTTGTCCAACCTAAACAAGTCTGTGATTACCCTGTGGGGTGGACTGTCAGATCCAGAATGGCATGTCTCCGATCTGTGACAGACCAAGCTGGGTAACAGGGACAGGTTCCAGGGAGTGTCTCTGTTGGGGAGCCTGATGAGGGGTGCATTTTCAGGGGATAGTGAGGGAAACTCCTTGCTGGCAACACCTCCAGGGAAATGCCTTGCTGGCAGCACCTCCACACTGGGAAAGGAGTGGCGTGGTGCAGGATACTGGGTGGGCGCTCCCTCCTGGGAGTTGGGATGGAACTGCGTAGGTCTGTTGAGGAAAAGGCGGTGTGGATCATCACACTCAGGGAGCCTGTGGCAGCACAGACTGGGAGGCGCCAATGCAAGATGAGGCTGGGGAACAGCTGAAGTCGGTTCCTGTGCTGGTGTCTGGAACACATCAGAGGACAGTCTCATAATGAAAAAAGAGAAGCGCCGTTTACAGTCTTTGAGTTACCTGACAAACAGATAACAAATGTTGAAGAGCAATGCTCTGTCTTTACATCAGTAAGAAAAGAAATACAGATTGGGGTCAACTTTCAATTTTGCAACTTTTCATGCTAGAGATCTTTTTCTCATCTGATATAACCTTTAAATCGGAGCTGTCTCAGCTGCGTCTTTGTTCATAAAAAGAATAATAATGTCCTAAGGAGACAGCTGCAAAGTCCTCATGTAGCTGGTGAGACTTTCTGTGCCACCAGCTGTCACGTGTTCCAGGTGGGGGAGTTCTGTCTTCCTGGCTCTCTAGATGGCTTCTGCTGCACCACCGCTGGGAAGTGGAGTGGTGGAGCGGTTCAGGCAGCCCAGATGATTCATTTGCAGCATTTGCCAAGGCTCCACTCCTCACACCGCGATCCTCGGGCCATGAAGGAGGACAGAGGGAATTCCAGCTTTGTGAAGGGGAAAGAGGTTGTATAACGCATACATGGTAGAGGATTTCCTCAGCTAAGTAGGAGGAGAGGGAGAGGGTGAGGAGTCTCTGGTAGAAAACCTGTTAATAGGAAATCTCATATATAATTTTTAAGTAGTTTCCAAATTTTCCTTTTGCACAGGGGCCCCACATGCCTATGCACATGAGCACTTCAACTAAAGTCCAGTTCAGGTGGTGGCTGAAGTTCCTCTAAGTCCAGTTCAAGTGCTGCCTTGAAGCTCTCATAATCCTTCAAACTGAGAGTTTTGATATGTCCAAAGATTAACAGCCACTTTTTCATTCTTTTCTATGATTTCTGAATGCAAAGCAGTAGATGCTGCAGATAACTGCTTCAGTTAACTATTTGTAATCATGAACTAAACGGGCGTTATTGAATGGTTAGACTGTACAGTAGCATTAAACTACTATTGCATGTGATCATGTTCAAAATATCTGAGAAAAGCCGGATAGGTTCTGAATCTTTGTAGTTCTTAAGGTTTTTGGTTTATTCTGTTGGGTTTTTTTTCCTAACCAGGTGTTAGCTGTTGTTTGTTTTATCTTGGCTGATTTATGTTAAAGCATGAAATGACTATTAAGAAAGGAAAAGGAAGGAAACTAAACTGCAACAATTCGAGCTGAAGTGATTTACGAAAAGGTTTATGAAGAAAAGCAGATCAAACGTTCTGGTCTAAGCTTGTTTTCAGCTTTAGAGTAATTTTGTGATTATTACTTATAAAAAAAAAAGGATACAATTCAAATTCTGTGTTTCTTTAGACCTGAATGTCCATTCACTGTTTGGAGCCTTGTGGGATGTTATTAGGAAAACCCATGAGTCAAGTATTTCTGTTAACTTATAAAGAATATACAACAGTCCCTTCTGCCCCTCTGTTTTGCTGAACTAAGTAGAATTGAAAAAAAAGAGACAAACTTCTTACTTAAATTTTCAGGCTAGCTGTTACCCGTCACTCTGCCCAAACCTTTATGGTCTGTCACCTTGAGTTTCTGTTTCTGTGATTGCTCCTCCTGTACACGCATACAGCTGCATCCACATCAGAGCCTGGCTTCTGCTTTTCTATTCAGCCTAGTCATGTGGCATTTCTCAGGAGAGCCTAGGGTTGTATTTTTCACAGTTTTGGCTAATAAATGACAAACTTCTCATCCATTTAACTGCGTTGAATATTGCTATTGCATTTTCATCTTCACCAAGGCTGGTAGCTGCCCATGGATTGCAGGCAGCCAGAAGCCTTGCTGAAGTCTTGCATCGTTCAGTGTGACAGTGCCGTGTGCTTGCAGGTGCAGGGAGCATTCAACAAAGCAAGTACCCTCAAAAAAAAACCCCAGCCTACCTGTATTTGGAAAAATCACCATTATTTTATGGCAAAACTGGAGAATGAGTACAGACAGCTGCAGCTAGTACGGTTGCTAGAGCGTATTTGACACTTGCAGTGAGTGAGGATGTTTTTGTGACTCAGGTCACATAGGTCAGCTAACAACTGCTTACTAAACCACAATAAGTCAAAAATACTGAAATGACTTGTGTGTACACCTGTGAGAAGAGAGAGAAGGAAGAACTGCTGAGCAAGACAACTCTGCCAATCCCGTCTGAGGAGGGTGGAGGGATTGCTGATGAGACAGCAGAAAGCATGGACTAGAGAAGGATGAGCAGCTCCAGTGTGCACTCGGTTCCTCTTGCTTTGTGCTTTCAGTGACTCTTGCAGCGTGTCTTCTGGTGCACTTTCCTGGGGCTGGGAAATGGTGGAAATGGAGGATAGACTATCTCAAATAACATCCGAGAAAAGTGCTTTTTCTGTTCATTTTTTGTTACTGAAGTCTGTATAGATATCACGATTGCAGAAATGAGGGTTAAGAGTCTACAGGGACCAGAGATGAACTTGTTCTAATAGAGAACAGATTAGTGGCTGGTAAAAACTCCAGTTTAGTGTCCCCTTAACCTGATTTTCTTCCTTCTCCTGACCATTGCTCAGGAAATGCATAGAGTGAAAATAACTGAATATTTTAGATTTTAAAAACTTTATAAATCACTCCATAGATGATGGTGCATATTTAGGCCAAGGGCTGAATGAAAGAAATTCTGTTGGTTGTATGGATGAGTTGTGGAAGATATTCAGGCTATCTTAATGCTTCAGGGTGGCAAGTTTGTTGTTGTCGTGAAGTCTCTTTGAGGTTGGCTGCAGCTTTCACTTTATTTTTGGATACTAGGAGCCCACACTTAATCTTTGTTTTATTTGTAATTCTTACTGAATTTAAGAAGAGTTCCAAGAAGATTTGAGTGCATGTTGCAGAGACATAGAAATCAAAGCAGTAGAACAAACCCTCCTAATTTCTCCACCTACTACTTCTGGTCTCTTTTCCTTAGCTATTGAAGATGGACCTTTTGATGCTTTAGAGGTATATTTCACCTAGTAGGTTCTAGGGTGGTCTGAGGAAAGGATATATGGTTTGATCTTCTAGCAGTATCTTTTGTGCCTGTGATACAGGTTTTTTTTTTTTCTGCAGACTGATTTTGAATCACAAAGACAAGGTTGCAAGCAAAGAATGTTATTTTTTAAGAATAAAAATAAACCTTAAACTTTAAATCAGGCATAACAGTGTAAGTTGCTGTAACTATCCACAACACCAGATACTGGACTTCCTTTGTCTATTGAGACAAAATGTTTGTGGTGTTCTGTTCATTTCAAGGTTAAGATGTTTTGCATGTCTTCAGATGTTCACAGATTTTTCACATGGTGGAAAAAGGAAAATCGTGCCATGTTTCTTATTGTAGTTGATACCAGCTGGCTGTGAGCATTTTTTCTGTGAGTATTGTAAATAGCAAAATATCTTAATGAGTCAGGTCAGCTGGAGGAGCTGATTAGGTCATGCTGCTCCTCCTGGTTTTGAAGCTGTTTGTTCAGCTGTGTTTTTCTTACTGGTTTTGAGCAGTATTATCTGCTTTGTAAATTCTGAGGTATTTTCACTTCAGAATCACTACTCATCACCGCACATCAAGGGGATATTTTTTCCACTTACTTTATAGGATGCATATTTTTTTTTCTAATGTATACCTTGCTTATGTCTGCAGAATAATGCAGCTAGCCATAGGATGGGCTGTAGTTAGTTGCTTTCTATAAATGCTACTGCACTATTTCCGGCGCTAAAAAATAACTGTGATGCTTTAAAAGGTGACAGTTGACAGTGTAGTAATGTGGAGAGCATGGAAGACATCTCTACTGTATCCATGATTCATTTGCCTAGCTATTCTCATGTTGTGGGTGGTACAAATTCACAGGGATAATTCTTGCTTCAATCCTTCCATCTAGGAAAAGGAGCAGTGAGGTAAATTGTTGTTTCTAGCACTGCTCTTTGACTGTAGATGCACTAAGGCAGTAATTTGTCAAAATACGTTTTCTGTCTTAGAACCAAAGTTGGATATTTGAAGCAGCAGAGCATGAAATTGTAAGATTTGGTTCTGTTGGAAATTGCTGATACAGGTAAGTATCATGCAGTTTTTGCAGAAAAAGCCCAGAGGATGTTGTGGCATGCAAAGATAAGTAGAGCCATAAAGTTCTCCTGTACAGTGGTGCACAGGACAGAGACCCCAGTACTATTACAGAGTGGAAGCATCCATTTATGCTGATACATGCTCATGTTTGGGGAAGAATAAAAAAAATTCTGCCTTGAAAGGCAGTAACGAACTTTTTCTTGGGAATCTTTGGCCATAGCTGTACTGTCTTCTGATCTGGAGTTGTTGCAGTCCAGCCAGAGCACTTCAGATCTTGGCGCTAGGTCTTAGCATCCTGAGGAAGGTATGGGCATGTTCCTAAGAAGGAGAAACTGGAAGGTCTAAAGTCCTGAGCACAGACCTTCTTCATTACTTTAATGAGAATTTCTTTGAACAAACAAGAAATGAAAAGTCTGGGTTTCATCTGTGCCAGTGGATGAATGGGTCAGTTGAGTGCTAAGGCATTCCTTCTGAAGCAGGCAGGTCAGGAAGAAAGAGGGGTGACATTTAGATAACACCTCCATGAGTGACCAGCTGTGGGACTGTTGGTGAGGCCCTTGAGGACTTTCTAGCAGGAACCAGGTAAAAGAAACGGTGTGCTGCAGTCTAACTACCGCATGTCTTTGGTTTTCTACTGAAGTAGAAAAATTGGCTTTCGAGCTACCTTCAAAGAACGAATGGCATTTAACCTAGTCTTTTAATCCCCAAGAAAGGCTTATTTGCTTGTTTCAGATACTAGTTTTGTAGTTCCTTGATGTCCTTCCGTGCTTTCCAAATGCGCAGTGTGTTTCTGGGTGGCAGCTGGGAGTGGTGAAGCACAGAATTTGCCCCTACCCTCAGTTCTGTCTGTTTGCTTAAGAGGATGGTTAATGGAGCTCGGCTGATTGTGCTGGGATCAGGGTGGTGGGGAAATGCGTGCAGGACTGTGGGATGCTGCATTGCTGACCTTACCTCTTCCTCCTCCTCGTCACCGGGGATGTCTGCTCCCAGATAATCTTCCCTGACCTAGACTCAGGTGTCTGTATTTTTATCCTACATTGCCGTGACAGAGAGGAACTGAAGTGTAACACACAAGAAACATGCTCAGAATTCTGTGTACCAGGGAGCACAGTCAGTAACCACTATAAACAGCTTGTCCCAGGTCAGCACACACTTCATTAAGGTACGTTACATCAGTTAGTTGGTTACAGCCAAAAGGTGTTTGCATTTGATAACAAAAGCCAGTGTGCTTTTGTAATGAGAAGTATCACAAACAGTCACGGCGTTGAAAGTAATTCTCGCAATTAAGAAGCTTAACTTTAATGGCAGGCGGGAGTTAGTGATGTTAGCTTTGGTAGCCTTGGGGAAGGCGGGTGCTGCTGTCAAATGTGGGCAGCATGCCAGAGGCAAGTGAGCATGAGCTGAAGTTGAGGATAAAAATTGTTTTTCAGAGTGGTCTCAGAGCAAAGCATCATTTTCCTGATAACTGTGTACATTTATGTAGATTGGCATTTCCTCTCAGACAGCACCAGACTTGTTAAATTTTAGGTTTTACAGATGTCAGCAACGTTTTGTTTATTCCGCTCGCCCATCTAGACTGGAAGATTTTCCAGGGGGAGCTTTGTTAAACAGAATCCTCCTGGCTTTCATAAATTGTGGTTTGAAATTATCCCACCTGCTTCTTGTAGGCATAGCATGGCAAACCTGTATTGTCTGGAATTTCAGGTAATTCAAGTATTTCTGGTTATGGATGAATTATTTCTGTTCTTTCCATTGCACTGACTGCAAAGTTAAGCCAACTGTATTTTTAGCTACATACATATTAACCAAGGGCGATGACAAATTGTGATTCTTTTTTGGTTTTAATTTTTTTTTAACAAACTGTCCGAGGCTATTAAGGAGAGTGTGCATGGCGCACACCAGGAAGAAGCAACTTCCTTAACCACAAAATCAAAAGATGTGTTACCAGCATCAGAATGAACCAGTGTAAGAAAGCTCCAGATCCTACTGAAGAAATCAAGGCAGAAAGACAGCTACAGAACAAATCAATTTTTGTCTGTCCATCTCCCCAGCGACCGAAGAGGAAGCACAGATGGAGCTGTCCCCTTGCTGGATGTTGGGCTTCTTGTCCTCATCACCTTGTGGGTCACGTGTGGGTTTGGAATATGGTGACAAAGTGCAGATGAGCAAGATCAGAATTGGAGCAGGACTTTGCTTTTTTCTTTTGCAGTGATACTGTTGCTTTCCTCTTCAGAAAATGAAGCTGTGTTTAGTAAAATATTTGCTTGTTATCTGTTAAAAGGATAATAAAAAAGTTTTTGCCACTTGACAAACACTGAGTTCCAGCACTGTGTGGGACAGGACTCTGGGCTTGCGGCAGTGATGACATCCAACTTCTTCAGCTTGGGTTTGCTGTTGGATGCTCAAGTTCTGGTGTTGTGTCAGGTCTCCCAATCATCTGTCTCAACGTGTCAGATGGAGATCGATAAGCTTTATCAAGGCAGCTTAATTAATGTTGTAAAGAAGTTGTCAGGGGAAAGATTATGCAAATATTATGCAAATGAAGAAAAGAAGTTACTGTAGCAACTTCTGTTTATTTTCTGATTTCACGTAAAGCTTTTGGGAGGCTTGAGATTTTTAACAGTTGCACACTGTGTCTTTTAAAGCTTTCATTTAAGTATCAATGAAGATTTTAGTGGGCCAAAATTTAATGTTTAATGAATTCTCTGTATATCCTAGATATCAGTTGCCGTAAAACCTTCTTTTTCTTAAAAACTTTGATGGCCAAATTGGTCTAAATTGATGTTTACAGGTTTGGGGATGTTTTCACATACTTTTTGTTTGATGGAGATCCTTCTAGGAGCAAAGGAGTGGAGGAAGAGTAGCAAAAAGATGAAGCAGCAGAGCAAAACAGTCCAGTGGAGCACCAGAAAGGAGTAGAGGGTGCTAGTAGAAAGTATTTCCTTTTCTATTTGCCAACAATGCAGTCTTTGTAAGTGATTATCAAGGTGCCAGGGACAGTGCTGTGCTCCTGGGCTTTATATGGCCTCTCTGGGAATGTGTTCTTTTAGCCTTGAGCACTCCCTCCACCTTTATTTTTCCCCCAGGGATGAACCTCGCAATCATAGACAGTGGTGCTGGTTTCAGCTGCTTCGTTTTATCGTCTCACGATTCTTCTAGCAATAGGACTGGAGCTGCTCTGCGTGATTTAGCCTCGTTGGGAGGTATGCAGGGAGCAATAATTTTACAACAACACATGGTGACCTTTCCAAACAAGCCCATGTTTACTAGTGAACTTGAATACAGCACGTTCTGTTCTTGAGCTGCCTGAACTAGAACTTCTGGGTGCCTGGCAGTGTTACCTGCCTCTCTGGCAGGCATGGCCGGGATTTTATCTGCCTTGGTTTATGTGGAGCAGCCGACTCCTCAGCCAGATATGGTTTCATGTCTTCAGTCTCTCTGCATGTTCTTTCTTTGAGCAGTTGATAGAAAGTGGTGTTTAGGAAGATATACGTTGAGATTATTGGCTGAGAAGACTAGTTAGGTCTGTCAGCTGGTACTTGATCTAAGGGGTGTTACGCATTGCTTTTTTTGTCCTCTGCCCTAGGGGAAGGATTTTAACCCTTCTATCACACAGTGTTTGGATAAACTGAGAGATGCATTTCAGAACTGTAATTTAGAAATTTCCATATTCATCGTGGGCATGTGTCAGTGTGTGCCTGCTCTTGAGCCCCCCCGGGTGGTGAAGACTCAACGTTTACTATTAATGACATCTTTTTTCTTTATGTATGGAAACTTAAAAGTGATATTATTCGGCTCAATGTCTTACCTGATGGTCTTAGTTGCAGAGAGACTTGAGGTTGAACGATGGTATTGTCTGACTTTGGAATTCATTCGGTATGCTGTTGTGCTCTGAGGAAAGCTTGAGCTATTACTGTTTGGTAAGAGTATTTCCCTCCTCTTTCCCAAATAAGATGACTTGGGGATCAGGTGTGTGTTCTGGTGGATGCTGCAGTGGGTGCTCAGGGCAGACTGATGAGTCTGAGGTGCAGAATCCAAGGCAGGAGCTCCAGTTACTGCTGTAAAAAAGCTTTTTTAGGAGCTGTGCTGTGGTGCTCTGCAGAGGGAGCTCTGGGGACTGGAAGGAGAGCATGTTTGGTTAACTATTTCTCTTCTGATACTGGGGTAAGGGAGCAGAATTGCAGTTTCTGACATTTTAAAAAAATTGTCTCTGCCACATCTTTTTATCAGTCAGGGCGTGATTTATGTCCTTGTCTCAAGTATGGGGTCTTTGTGTACAGCTGTGGAAGAGCTGAGTACTGGCTGGTTTGTAGGGGTTGCTCTCAGTTACCCTCATGGAGGGAGAAGCTACAGAATTTCAGTATTGAAGAATATTACCCTATAATTTGCAGAATGACATGAACACCATCAGCTGCCACTTTCTTGTACTAATCCCCCTGTACTGATTTGAGCTATGAATATTTTGAAGTGATGTAAAATCAAACTGTGGCAAAAATAGTAACTGCATGCAAGGTTTAAGAAAAATAGTGACTAAAATTTTAATTGTTTAAGTACCATTTATATAAACTCATATATGGGTTCATATATAGACCCACATGTATGGGAGGGATTTGGTGTGTGAGGTATATCACTATGACAACGTACAAGCTGTGTTAAGCTTAGTAAAGGAAGAACTACTGATGAAGATTGATCTAAATCAAATGAAATAATGTAGTAAAATCTTAAATAGAAACTTTGTTTGCTCTTTAGGGTTTTAATTCTGTAAAAATGCATGCCATATTTGGCTATTGAAATGCAAAAGCAAGATGAGTTTTAGTCATGTAGAATCTGATGAATATAAGACTGTTATAAGGACGTTTGACATGAAGAAATTTTTTTACAATTAGCATAATACATCCTGGATGTATTGATTTAGCAGGATTAGAATATAACAAGTAAAAGGAAAAAAACAATGGCATTAATAATAAAAATCTGGGCCAATTATTCTGATAACATAAGTGATATGTATGTTCTTGCTATGTAAAGGTAATACTGGAACTCAGTTATTACACAAGCATTAGATTAAACTGATAGAACTTTGTATCCTGAATTTACGTATATATATACACACACACGCACGTATACCATATATGACCAATCAGTGTACAAGGTGAATATACTGTGGTGATGAGATGCTGTTCTTACAGGTGATGTCTTAGTACCTCTTCTGACCTTAGTTTAGGCAATGAATTCCGGTAGCTCTTTTGGTTTATATAGCGCAAACTCAACTCACTATAATATTTTAACGTGACCATTCAGCAAGACAAAGCCAACAAAGATAAAGAACTTTGATCTTCAGTAAATAGTTAACAACTTATTCTGTAAATCCTACTGGTCTCCACTAATCTTGGACTCAAAAATTTCTGAACTACAGAGGGGTTGTGTTCAGATTGAATCATCTTTTTTTGATGTGCTAATGTGACACTGTGAGTTCTTTTTGTCTTTGTAAGTTTTAAGCAGACAAGATTCAGTAAGCAACAGCAATAAACTACGGAGGAAATCCTGGCAGTGGTCGAGGCTGAGGTATCTGAGAAAAGTACAAAGGAGGGGAGCAGGGAAGGCAGAAGTTTTGTTGGTGGAACCTTTGGTAATGTTGAGGCAGAGACTGCAGCTGTAGGAGAGCTCCTGCTGGCTGTCCTGAAGGATTTAAAGGAGATGGCTCCAAAAGAAGAAAAATTCCAAATAAAAGCAAAAAGAATTGAAATAAGTTTATAGCTTTACTTTGACCTGCACAATGCTTGAGCAAGAAGCATAAATCCAGAGGATTTACTTCACGGGTGGTTGAGACAGCTAGTCTGACACTACAGGGTTTTAGAGATGTGGGATACCTGTGTCAAGGCAGGAGACTGATGACTTCCCCCAAACCACAGTCCGTTCAACATCAAGGTGCAAGAAATAAATGAGGGAATTACAGAAGAGTGAAAGAATGGTTGCATTTTATTGATGAAACAACAGGAAAACACTCCCTTTTAACAGTAAGTAATGTCATTTAGTTCTTAATAAAGTAAAACATCAGAAAATTCTGTCAGTGCCTTAAAATAAGTATGTGGATGCTTGGGCTTATGAGCCCAAGAAGGAAAAATATTTTAAAAACCTTAAAAACTGTGGGGGTTTTTTTCCAAGTATTTTATTATATATTAGGAAGGAAAGTTTTACCTCTTCGTCTTCCTCAGTTATCAAGGTTTGAAAACACAAGTGAACATACTTATTCTTGGAATGCAAGTTGTTTGGCTATTATGAAATATAAAATAAGAACTGTAGTTTAAAAAGAATAAATAGATTGGAAGACATTAAACCCAAGAAGCCAGATATGATAGCTGCAGGGGAAAAAACTGAACTTCAGTTTTAAAAAAGTAACATTTCTGAATGTTCCCCCTTCCCAGCTTCAGTTCATAAAATCTGATAGTGACAAAACATAGAACATGTTAGAAGTTAGAGATATTTTGCCACCTTGTACAGATACATAAGGGCAAAGGATTTTAAACCTGACTATGCGTCTGTTGTTAAAAAAAATTAATAAAATTTTAGATCTTTTAGAATTTTGATATTCAAAATAATGTTTTCAGACTGCTAACTAATTTACTGATTCCTAACAACCCTTCATGGGAATGGTGAACTCAGAGACCTTTTGTGTTTTTTGCTTTTTGTTTGTTTGGTTTGGGTCTTAAGGTCAACATGTAGAAAAACAACAGAAAGGAAAATAACCAAGCTTTAAAACAAATGGGAGGAGATTTTATCTGGGTTCTTTCACTGATGCTTAAAGAAAACCCCCCAAAAACCCCAAACAGGGATCCCCAGGTACTTCAGCTTTTCTAAAGCATTTGGGACCCTGAAGACAGGGACGTTAACCTGAGAGCTACAAACAGACGTTATGGAGACTGGGAGTACCTGTGAAATTGCCAGCACTGCGCTGATCTGCCCGAATTCCTTCTTGAAACAGCTCGTACCTGCGCGAGGTGAGTCCCTGTTTGTTAGTGTTTTTCACACATCCGTGTCCGGTAAGTGTTGAAAAATGTCCCTGATCCCTGTTTCTGAACCCCAGTATATATTATTTTTACAATTCCTTCTGAACAGCTTATTCAGAAGAGGTGGCAGTAGATCCCAGGTCATTAAACTACCTGACAACAAAGCATACCTAGATGCTTTAGTGGTGCATAGTGTAGAGCTCAGTGTCACTGAGGAAGGTGTGACAGCCTGCGGCTCTTCACCCACTTGTGGCCATGTACGCACAGTTGCTGATAGAGCACACGGCAAGGTGGACGTTCTGACAACCAGAACGTTGTTTGGCAGAGTTCATTATTGTCTACTCCTTTTGAGTGGATCGCTCCAGAAATACAAATAGTGAAGTCTGATTTTGCTTTTTTGCCAGCTGGAAGAAATCGAGTAGAACCTGATGACGTGTGCCTGCTTGTTTATGAAGGACTTTTTCAGGGACCTAATTTCTGTGTTACTATGTTTTTTAATATTTTTTATAAAGTATTTTTCATGAAAAGCAATAATAATTGCAGGACAGAAGTTGTGTAGGGAGTTTCTCACTCACTGTGTGACTGGACTGCTTGTGTCCAAACTCCATCTGCAGGGTGGGCTCCTTTGGTTGTCAAGGTCAGTGTATTTGAAGTTCACAGCAGCTGTTGAGCAGCCAGAAGTTAACAAGAAGTCAGATTGCTGCAGGGAGCAGGGATGGCAGACCCTGCACCTGCACCGCCCTCCAGACAGACACCTCTCAGGCAGTGCTGGGAGGCTCTTTGCAAATTGCAGTTTCACAGGCTCAAGCTAATCTTAGTTTTTCTTGCCTATGAGATAAGTGAAAGTATTTACACCGGCTGCAGAGCTAAGCAGGCAAGGAGTCAGCGCGTTAAGGAAGTGGCTGTATTATGAACGTGGATGAGTTTATGAGCGCTTCCAGAAGTATTCTCTGGGCACCTATGAAGAAAAGAGGCTTGCTTAGAGAAGTAAGTGGTTTAGATGAGTAAACTGAAATAATTGCACAATATGCTTCTGATGAAAGCCTGTGTGAACTCATCTATCAGAATATTCCTGTTCATATGTTAGTAGGAACTAGCTGGATCACTGCTGATCTGTTCAGTGTTTAAGGAATTCTATTTTAAAAATGTATTTCTCCTACACTTTTCTTGTGCTGTGATGAACCTGTTTTGCTTGTGTAGATTCCAGGCTTCTCTGTTAAGAGGTGATGGGTCTCTGTGGGAAGGGTGCTGGGAAAATGGGATGCTGCCACTCACTCCCTGAGATCATTTCACCAAGTCCTGTCTTTTCTGCTTCTGTTCCTATGACAATGCTGTGCCTTACCCATCAATGTCATAGTGGTAAAGACAAGTTAATTATTAACCACCATTTCCTTATGAAGTAGCGCAGCTTCAACAGTAAGGATCTCAGCCTGGGTTCACCAGCAGGATCCTGCTGCAGGCTCTCCAGGCAGTTTTTTCAGTGGGGGCTGAATCTGGCTCCACAGCTGAGCTACCTGAATTAAATCTCAGGCAGCTGCAGTGAGGTGCGTCACACTGAAACTGAGCGTGTTTTGGCCAAGAGTAGCATTGATTCTGCTTTTGGAAAACGCAGATTGTTGATTAAATAGCAGTAAATGCTAAACTTTGCAGTGTAACATTATGGAAAATGAAGTGGAGAACAGATTTTCTTCATCAGGTGGAACAGAGTCTCAAAATAATCATCTTTACTTAAATGAGGTAAGTCCTCCACTGTAGAGGTTTAATTTATTACTTTGACCTCGGTCTAGTAAAATACTTAAAAATGTACGTAATTCTAAACCTCTAAGGGAAGAGTTGCATGTGTTTGTTTTCTGGTGCCAAACAACAGCGAGGCCTTGTTGTTTCTTCACTCTCGGAAATACTTTTGATCCTGCTGATTTTTTTTACTCAAATCCAGTAAGTGTATTCTGTATCTCTGTTGAATAGATAAATAATGAAAATAGTGAATGTCACTGAATTACAGTAATTCTTTTCTGGCTGTTCTCTCAAAGGAAACATTTGCTTGCCTATGCTGCTTCAGAGAAATTTTTGAAGTATTTTTAAAGTTAATTTAGAAGTAGTTTGTAGTAAACAGAATGTCTAGTTAGTAACCTTCAGCAGATGCACATTGCTTTCCAAACAACACGTGTGTTTAAACATGTAGCACTCATTTTCAGATTTATTTTTAACAGCTGAAACATTTCTGGCTTTATGGGTACGGCCAGAACTTCCCTGTTGCTTTTAAGAACAATGCAGTGGGGGCATGAAAGCTTTTAAAATGATTCTTCATCAGAAGTTGTTTGTGAAAGGAATTCCCTGAAAGGAATGCTAATATTCGGTTCCAGGAAGGAAGAGGTATATTATCTCTTACAATGCAAGAATATCACAGAAAATGTGTATTTTCACGTTCGTATTACTCGTTTCTATATAAACTGTCATATCACACAGTCTGCTTCTGAAAGCAAATCTGTTATAGATCCTCGTTGTTAAGTTATTATTACATTGCTGGTTTGTAGTCTGCAAGATGTATGGTCAAGATGTTATTTCACTTTTCAGGTATATTCTGCATCTGAGGTGACAAGTTGGATTATTTCACCTGGCCATATTTACATTGTCTTTTAAAATTTTGAGAATTGTGTCAGATAGCTGAGAACAAGTGGAGCAAACATTTGTCCAAGGTCTAAGAATAAGGCAAAAAGGTCTGTTTGTTTGAAAATAGCAAAGAATATTCTTCTCTAATGGTGATGCTACGAGTACATCTCGTAATTAAACCGTGGAGACTTTCTGTGCCAGTCACAGGTTACTGATATCTCTAAATAAAGCACCTCTCTGCCTCCCATCCCTAATACACTGGTGACTGGTGACAGTGTGGTGGTTGCAGTACCCCACCACTTGCTGGGAGGTGCTCCAGTTCCATTGCTGGGGTTAGTTGGTGAAGGAGTGTTCTTTAAGCCTTCCATGCAGTGAGAGAGGTGTTAATGTGCTCACCCACAAGTTCATAGTGGGGGTGATTGTCTCCTGATGTGGAGAGATTAGTATCTGAAGGGAATGTGGGCTTTTTCTTTAACTCTTGAATGATCAGAGGGAAATAGAAAGAAATGTCTGTGTGCGGAGCACTTTCTTGGGAAGTGCAAGTACTTTTGTACTTTATAAACTTGGCAGCTGGGTTACTTCGTGTGCTTAAGTTCGGATTTATTCCACTGAGAGATTTCAAATGTGGAAATACTGTTTTTTTGGAAATAATTAAACAAGTATGCATGTACATCCATATGTTCACATGCAGGGGTATGCATATGCATAAAATATCTTCGTTTGTTTACATCAGTGCTACATCAGGAAGAACGTGAGGTTTCACTTCATTTACCTGGCATTGGGAAAAGTCTGCTCTAAATGATGTATTCTCAGTGGTGATTTCATGTTTTTATTAGTCATTTTCTGTACGACTGTCAAACTCTGAATTTCTTTCGTGCAATCAGCAATGGAAATGGTTTATCACAGAACTGAGGAGGAAGAGTGTATGCCCTGTGTGATGTTAGGAGGGCAGTGAGATGTCTCTCCAGTCTTCTCTACCTACCCAAAAGAATTTGCTGATGCTCTTATACAGTTTATCAGAGCTGTTTATTTAGCCCTATAAAGGGATTACCTCAAAGAGCTGGGACAGACTTCTGGCAAATACTTCTTCTGTTTGGGATGAAGTGCTCTGTTCATCTCAAGTGTAGTAGAGGAGATGTGGGCAGTCCATTGTCCGAAAATGTAAATGAATATATTAAATATATACAGTTGGGTTCCATTCTAGTGGCAAAATAGTGTCTCATCCTGCAAATGGAGAAACTGATTGACTTGTTGCCTTTCTGAATGAGGGGGAAATAACAAAACTTTGAGATTGGCCAGACCCAGATGCTCTGTGGGCAACGATGCTTCTAATGCTGTGGATAACTGGACGTGGCAGTAGGTTGCTGCTTCCATGTACCCCTGAGTAGCTGGTCCTGTTCGTGAAGGCAGAGTACTCGAGCAAGAGACAGAGAGAAGAGCTCGGCTTGCTCAGGAACTGGATCTGATGGGGAGAAACTGTGTTAAGTAGTCAAGTTCTAAACCAGGGCTTTATTTATAGTCAAAAATCAAAACTCGGCGTTTCTAATGTGGTAAGGAAATGCTCTGAGGTGGATGCTGTGTCTTTTCCCAGTTAGCAATATCTCATGTCTGTTGGTAAGAGACAGTAGTTGCAGAGTTGTTCAGCCACTGCGTGACTTCCCTCTCTTACTTGTTCAGGCGAGGCGGACATCTGTTGGAGCAGTGATACACTTGAATAAACTCCGTTGGTGTTTCAGTTGTAGTGGGCTGTATCATTACATGGTCATTCTGAAAGAAACTCTGATGTGTTATGTAAGTTATAATTCTTCATCCTAATTATCTGTTTAATTAAACTTGCTACAAGTCTTTAAGAGAAAATAGCTCTTTAAGAGTGATTACAAAGAACTCTTTTATATTGCCTGTCACTTGAAGATTAACATTAGTAAAATAAAGTACTACTGACTTTTCAAAGGAGAAAAATTGCATTTTAGCTGTATTTCTGGAGAATATTTGAAACATGCTTTCCAGTTAGCTGTTCAGGTATCTGCCAGCAGGCCATTCCTTGGGACTGGTGAGGAGCACAATGCTCATGTTACCCACAGCTGTTAAGCCTTCAGAACAGTGTGCTGTTGACACTGGGATTTTAATCTGACCTCTCCTCTGTTATTTCTATCCTCTCCTCCTAGTAAATGAACAGTTAGGATTTTTTCATTGTGTGGCCATTTTTATGATGGTTTCAGTGGCAATTTTTAAGTGAGTGACAGTGCTTTTACTGGTAATATGTACGATTTCAGAATTGTCATACTGTAGCCATACTTTAGTAAGCATCAGTAATTAATTCTTACTGTTGTCCACTTCTGGGTCTTGCAGTGCCAGCAGCGAGCAGGTGACTGAAATTGTTCCCTAAGTGCCCCCTGAAATCTTAAGTGACTGAAGGGCTGTGTGTGCCACGCAGCCTGTGTGAGATAGCCAGATGCCACACGTGGCTTCTTCTCTGGAGAAAAGTTGTCTGATGCCCCGTGAAGTTAGAAGAATTATAGTCATGGGATTTCAAGCTCCGCTGCTACAATTTTACTTCTTTGTTCCTTTTTTTCATTTTAAAAAGGAAAATGGCTATAAGAATATCTGAAACAAGATAGAAACCTGTTGGAAAAGTGATTCTCAAAGTATTAATTCTGATTAGAGTGCTAGATAGATTCATACTGTTCATGAAAATGTAGAAGAAAATTCTCTTGGGCTATTTAAAAGTACCCAAGGGATGAATATATGAAGATAACTTTGTCTTTAAGATTTGTGTGCAGGTTTTCTGTTTCTTTTATGCTTACTCATCTTCTGTTTGCATGGATTCTACGAGAATAAGCAGCTTGCTTGCTTCCATTGCACTGGAAAGCAAAAACTTGCGTTTTGCTGGCAAGTTAAGCAACTGTTGGAAGCGCGAGGGGATGCTTTAGATGTGTGTAGATGCTGTGCTTTGCCTTACGTTTGTATGGGGAACTCATCATAACCAGAAATACTGGGTAGCGCATGGGAACTGTCTGATCTCTTACTCCATGTTTCGTTGCTGCAGTCTCTCTGATGGTTTTGGTCAGCTCTTTTAGTAACTGAGTTCCTTTTCTGGTTGGAGGATGTTCAGTGTGTTCCTGCAGTGTCAGTGGTCTTGTGTGGGTGTCCATAACAGGATACCGTATTTTCTGAGGAAGATGTATATCGGCAACATCCAGCTGCAGCTTCTTCTTGTTCTGTAAAAGGACTTTCTCTCAACCTGGCCTTCTCTCTCATTCTCATTTGTACCCGGTTATTTTCTTTGGGCCATGGGGTTTTGCCATGCTGCTCTGTACCCTGATACCAGTTTTCCAACACACTCTCCTCCATTTACACTGCAATTATCAGTGCTTTTTGAATGTCTTTGAAGATGGTGTGGCTGGAGCCAAGCTGAAATGGAGTTAATCCCAGAAACTTTCAGGTGTTCACGACTGCAGATTTGTACAGAATGTGCGGGAGGTGCATGTTCATTTAAGTTTGACCTCATCTGTTTTTGTGGGAGACTGAGATGTATTAGTATTTCAGACTTAATACAATGTTTCTACCTTTCTTTTTTTCCTCTCCAGATCATTTGTGGGGAAGGGAGCATTCTATTATTATTTCTATTTAAATATATTTTTATTATGCAGTTACAGGAAGTCCAGCCCCCAGTCTGTGTATGTTCACATTTCTGCAGAGCGGATGGTCCATCTTTGGGTAATTGTAGGCTACTGACCTGGCCTTGCTCACCTTTCTAGAGGGAGCTGTAAACTGCACCATTCCCTGTGAGGTCTTGATAAATCTTTGTTCTAGTCACTGGTGAACTATGAAGAAAAAACCCCTTTGACAGGACAATTATCTGTAAAGCAATAAATTTGTCTTTGAATGTCCCAAAATGTGCTCAACATGTTACATTGCAGCCCATGATTTGACACTGATGGCCTGTAACATTTTCTGCTGTGACTATAGGAATATATTGGAGAACAGAACTAATATAATGAGGTTTGTAAGGCAATGTAGTGTATGAGAATTTTATTTTTGTCCAGGATCAGAAACTGGTGTTAATGACATGTCAGAGTGACTGCTGAACACTCTTGAAAATAGCAAAATTAAAAATCTCCACAAGAAATATCGACGAAGGCAAAATGTTGACTCTAAGTTACCTTGGAGCATATTGGTCAAACGAGAACAAAAGAAACTTAGTGGCTTCATGTTACTAATCTGGTGTATTTCGGTACAGTTCATGGTTGCAGACCAAAGTGGCTCTGATCTGGCTTGCTGAAGTGGTGGGAGCGTGCAGGCATTAGCCAGGGGAGGCGAGGTGATGGGAGAGCTCCGTCACCTTGCACTGGGTGTCAGTAAGCACGTGCTGAGGGCAGGAGTGGGAGATTTGAGGCATAAACTTAGCCTTTTCCTTCCATGCCAGTGACAGCATTGCAGGCACCTGATCTAATACTGCATGATCTATATCTAAGAATTTTTGCTGCACTCATTAAAACTCATGTTAAAAATAATCATGCCCAAAAATTAGTCATTTTCTAGCATCAATGAACAGAAATAATTCCGCTGAGGTCTTTCAGGGCATTCCATCCAGTGCTTCCAACACTGTTGTGTGATCTGGAAGTAAATACATTTGCTGTTAATAAAAGTGGCAGGCGACACGCTGCAGGGAGGCAAGATGACAGCTTGAGTGACTTTATAAACGAGCCTCATTTAAACAAAGAGCAGTTTTTAAATATGGTCAAAATTATTATTTGCTGATACACCGAGCGAAGGGAACTGCAGATCTCAACTCTGTAAGAGGGGAGGAGTGTCCTGGAAAGGAGGAAGTTTAAAAGGGGTCTGTGAGACAGAGTGAGAGAACTGTGTGTAACATTGCTGCAAAACCATCTGTAGTGACCTTGTGATTTGTGAAACTGAGCATCCTGACTGTGAGCAGAGTCGTCTTCGCCTGTGAGCAAGGAGCAGCTCAGAAGGTCATTGGAATATTGCACAAAGTCTGTGTGTTTAGGAAGGTTTTGAAAAATAGTCATGGGTTGTCATAACTACAGCTGGCAGGCTGAAGACAATGCCAGAGAAAACCTTAAGAGTTCAATATGCTCAGCCTACCTAAAAAAAGGTGGAGCATGATGATAAACCAGGATTGCCTCAGCAGAGCAAAAATGGTCCCTTCAGCGGTTTTTTCACTACAACATGGTGAGAGCAGGAGAAAGGGAGGCGGTATCTTATCGTAGAATCACAGAACAGTTTGGGTGGGAAGGCACCTTCAGTGCTTACCCAGTCCAATCCTGTGCAGGGACATCTGCAACCAGAGCAGGTTGCTCAGAGACCCAAGGGCCAACCTGACCTGCAGTGGTGCCACTCCCCCAGCTCTCAGGGCAACCTGGGCCAGGGTCTCATCACCCTCAGCAGAAACAATCTCTCCCTCCTCTCTGGTCTCACTCTCCCTCTGCCAGTTGAACCCATCAGCCCTTGTCCTGTCCCAACAGCCCCTGCTGAATAGCCCCTCCCCAGCTCTCGGTCAGGCCCCTTGAAGCACTGACAGGCTGCACTAAGGCGTCCCTACAGCCTTCTCT
>NW_010388907.1:58425-59045 GCF_000710305.1 Buceros rhinoceros silvestris | reverse complement strand
GCTCCAGCAGCTCCGTGTCTCTGCTGTGCTGAGGAGCCCAGAGCTGGACCCAGCCCTGCAGGGGGGTCTCCCCAGAGTGGGGCAGAGGGTCAGGATCCCCTCCCTTGAGCTGCTGCCCACGCTGCTGGGGCTGAGCCCAGCAGACGGGTGGTTTCTGGTCTGTGAGCTCACATTACTGGGTCATGTTGAGCTTCTTGTCAACCAATAGCCTCAAGTCCTTCTCAGCAGAGCTGCTCTCCATCCCTTCATCCCCAGCCTGTATTTGTGCTTGCTTCTGCAACGTTACATAACTGTAGGCATGTCAGTCAAGTGTCTTCGGTTCTTGTTATGTAAAAAGGCATGTCTAACTTATTTTTATTAGGACAATTAGCTTTGAGAGCAACCTGTCAAGGTGTGTATCAGACTTGTTATCCCTGGAGGATCTGCTTTGTCCAAGGAATACGATAGACACGGTGGCAGGCCAGTGTATTTTGGTGCGCTGCAGAATTGTCAATGTGAGTGATTTCGCACTGGTATGAAGTCTTCAGTTCTGAAATTGGTGGGTCAGTGGAAACTTGTACAGGTTTTTCTGACCTTTCTGCTTTTCTGCCATGGAACTTACTGAACCAGACCATTCCTGC